>NC_139845.1:10530047-10615047 GCF_963691815.1 Echiichthys vipera | reverse complement strand
ACACAGCAGCGCACAAGCCAGCGAACAGGAACGCGCTGGACGTATCATACATATAGGGAATAGATCCGGAGAAAAGGATTAACTATCTCCAGCCCTCTACGGACCTCATCTTCTCTTCCCTCCTCTTGTGTCTCTAAGCCTCTCTTCACCTCATTTTTTTCTACAATCCCTCATTTCTTTCCTACACAATCCCTCCTTTTTCACTATTTATTGGTGGGTTGAAGGGAAGCTAGGGAGGGATTGTCTCTATACAGAAAGGAGGATTATTATCACATTATTCATTTGACCGGGATCTTGAGTGTATGGATTTCTTTAACTGAATTTTTCTTTGTTTTTTGTTTTTTAAATTTTGGAGATATTTTTGCTGAGGATGGCTGATGGCAGAAAGCTATAAGGCTGGTGCTGTCTGAGATATTTAGTCAAAAGGTAAGTGTTTTTGTGGTGTTAGTGCTCTTCTCCTCACTCAAACACACACACACACACACACACACACACACACACACACACACACACACACTTCATTTCAGCGTAACTGCTCCTTATCTCATTTCACGGCTGGAATTAACAATGTGCTATGCCGCACAAAGTAGACCACAGACGGAGATAGACTTACCTTATTTTTCCGCAACAAATGGGCATTTTTGATGGGGCCAAAGGTGCATGTTGTGAGGATGTATGCTAAAAATGTCAGCCTTAATTCCTAAAACACAACACAACATGCACGTTCACTGGAATTTTTGGGCTGGGGTTTTGGGGCGAACCCTGCAGAGGTTGTCAGTGGGAGAAGGTGAGGGCATCAATGGTTTATTCACATGCAAGTATGGGCGTATTTGCTTTATTTATTTATTTACACATTAAAGAAGTGCCTACATAAAGGAAGGCAACAGTAAACCATTCAAAACCTTAAAATAAATAATTAGCTGTAAAATACTTATGGCTCTAATATTTGAAAATAACAACATACCCTGAAGGGCATAAACAAAAAATGGTTTGGTCTAAACGCACAGTCTGGTGGATATTAGAGAAGAGTACAGGGCAATGCCATTTCTTTATCCCTGCCAAATGCCACTTGACTTTAAGAGAAACATATGTCTTAGTAACTCTTTGTCTGCTTGTACCAAACCTTTAAGCATGGCTAATATACCAAATGTACCAACTTTTGATGCTTTAGAATTGCATGAGGTATTCAAACATGACAGCTCATGTATTCCAGTAAAAGCTGCTCACCCAGTGAAAATGCCCCCCCAGAAAGTTCAGCTTGCTTCCTGCTTCTATGCCAAAGATGTGCATTAAAGGGGAACACCACCGATATTAAGCATTCCAACATGTTATTTATTTCCATGGCCTGAAAGTTCATCAAGTATCAAGTTCAACATCTGGAGCTGCTCCATGGACAATGAATGGGAGTGTGATTTTTTTTCTTTTTTTTAATACCCAGATGAGCTTTATTTTATTGTAGTTTGGTCAGTCCATTCCCCTTGGTGCTCTCAGTGTCATCTATAACATATTTCCCAGGTCATTGTGTATGAAACAGTTCAAGACTTTTTACTAAATGACATCCCAAATTTTAGCACTCCATTTTATGGATTTGGGAGGGAGTTGTACAAATTTAGTAATATTTCTGTCTTAGACCTATGCAATTCCACTTTGACGTCTAAGCTAACTGAGCATAACATGTGAAAATAATATTTTTATACTGCCATTCATACCATTGGCCACCACACCAAAATTGCTGCTCAACAGATTGCTACTGTGTCTCTGTGTTTGCCTAATATACTAGTATTCTGTCTATTAAAGGCCACAAATAATATGCCATCATTTTGCCCCTTTTTTCTTATGGGCTTGAAATAACCCATATACACAACTTTATACGCAACAACTTTAAGAAAGCTACAGTTATGTGTTCTTATTTGATTAAACACAGCAGTAATTGCTTTATTTGACTGCCTTCGGTAGTCTTACTAACTTGTTTTCTCTGTATCTTATATAATCTCAAGTTGAAACCCTTGATAAATTCTATCATACGATGTTCTGTTGATTCTCAGTCTGATGCTCACTGTGAAGCTCGCCGCTGTTTATTTACCTGCAGTAAAACACTTTGTTGGCTCTAACCTTATTTGTAAAAAGGCGTGATAAAAAAGCGATTAACTTTCAAGAGCTGCAGTGTGATTATACGACAATGTAGTGGGTGTGAGGCACTCCACCTTGATAGCCTCTCTAAATTAGCTACCAATTATTGGGGATTGTCTGAATGTCTTCTAAGAAATGAAGATGCAACATAAACCTGGATGATGATTGCTAACTAACTCTGTGGTTAGTGCTACAATTTAACATGCAGTCCTACTGCAGTTAATACATGGCCAACACTTCAGACTAGTCTGACAACTCCTCATTAAATCATTTCCAGAGTGTGTGAACAGTCTGGGTGATGTTAGTGATGTTTAGTGCTCAAACTAATTAGAAGTCATAGAAATCATAATCTATGTACTACCAAATACTGGATTTTTGTTGTATTCTATTAGTGTTACTAGACAGATATGCATTTACATCTTGGCATAGTAGTTAAGTAATAATTAACAATACATAACAATAATTTGAAATGTGCATGATAACATATGTCAAATTAAAATGCAATATGAAAATGACAAACTGTGACCTGTGTCGCTTATAATATGTGTGTTTGTGTGTGTGTGTGTGTGTGTGTGTTTGTGTGTGTATGAACAGTATGTGTCTGCATACCCACATGCATGTGTAATTATATATCTGTACATATTTATGCACCATGCGCCTGTCAACATGTGTGGCTCTATTTGTCAATTTATTGGCATGTGTTTAGGGGTGTGTCTGTGTGTGTCAGTGTATGTCTTTGTGTGTCCAATGTATGTGTTGTGTTACCCCAATCGCTCCACTCTCCTGGAAGAAAGGCATTAAAAATTGATTTAGATGAGCTTGGTTGCCCCTCTCTGCCTTTGTTAGCAACCTGCGCTGTTACACACACAAACACACACACACACACCTACACAGTCACAAGCATGAACATACAGTACTACAGCGGATGTGTACTTAACCTTTTCAGTTATTATGACTTTATATTTATTTGTCCTCCCTATTGTATAATGTGACATTGATAGATCCCTTAAACAAGTCTTGAATCACACACCAGAAAACTGCCAAAGCTAACACACACACACACACCCATACTCAATGACTCATACAGTCACATGCAAACACATAAACACACAGCTGCCTTCGCACATGGCTAGACGTCCTCTTGAGTGCTAGTGGATTTCAATTTGGTGGCAAATTGGACAGTATTCTAGCTATTTTGATTAAAAACTATTAATCAAGTCAAGTAGGCATGTCACAAGAGAGATAAAACCCTGAAAAATGGGCTCAAGTGGGCACATTGAGCAGAGATGTGCACACGTAGGCAGGTTTTCACGCACGCACACACACACACATACACACACACACACACACACACATACGCCTGTGTCAGGCAGAGCAAGATTTATGCTTATCTTTCAACGTGTTTCAGTTGTCTCGAGGTAGACGCCTGTTGTAGCACCAATACAACGCTAAATGGCTGTGCTGCACATTTTGTGCTGCTGTGCATTTATCATATCTTTTTCACTTAAGTATGGGTAGATTAGACATGATGGGAACGTTTAACTGTATAAAATACAAATTTAAAGTATAATATATAAAGTTGTCTTGAAATTTGTCTATAGCAATTACTGAGACATACAACTGACATGCACCTACAGCAATCATCTTTATATCCTTTTATTCCCATTGTGATAGAGGGGGATGATCTTGGTGGGAAGTGGATTTGCTTGATCACAAAATATACAAACGTGATATAGAAATAAGAACATTGCAGAGCTTGTGTTCATCTCGCTTCTTCACAACAATCACTTTCTGCAACATGAACATGTGGGATGAAACACGAGCAACCCCAAGTTGACCAATCCCAGTTGGTGGTCTCTACTTGTTATCTCAGTCCCCAGGCGTGTAGTTAAATCTTTGAGGAAATGCAACGACCAAAGCTCTGCACGAAGCCTCTGCAACACCCCGTGGAGTATAAATCCGGCTTAAGTGCGGACAGGAAACAGTTATTGGAATAAACAGAGTGAAAAAATAGGACAGAAAGAGGAGAGGAGAGAGAAGAGGAGCAGATAAGCCCAGAGGACAGGAGGAGGTGTTACTTGACTCCCCAACATGCAGGCCACTTTGGCACCCAAGTATTTACACGTGTGTGTCAATGCACGCACGGGTGCATGAGTGGATTTTGGCCCTGTGTCCAGGTCAAATTGTTAAAAAAAGCATTCTGAAAATAGCCTGACAGAAAGGCTTGCTACAACACTGACCATTTAACATGATGGGAACTGGGCGAACAGTAACATGTGGCTGCAGAGGTGACCTTCTTCAACACCTCCAATACATCATTTAAGGGGAATATTTTTGTAAAAAAATTGTTTTGCTGCTTAAACATTATTTCTGCCTCTCTCTTTTTCATCCACTCATCTCGATGTATGAAGAATCCATTGCGTAAAAAAACAGCTTGAAAAACAACAAAACCTGGAGTCCTACTGGAGCTGTCCATTAACACCATATATATTCGTCCACTATATTCTTTCAAACAAAAAACAGCTCCACATCCATTTTAGGAGAGCATGTAAAGCTAGAAATCTGAAACAGAGAGAGGAATCTTGCCAAATTCCTTGAGTTCCTTTCATTTCTCATCCGTGCTTTGGAATTCTTCAAGTGAAGCTCGTGTGCTCATTAAAAAAAACCAACACAAATTTCCCAGTAGAGCCCGGCTAATGTGACTTTAATCACATGCAGGAAATCCATCTGCAGGATACACGTCTCTGTTCTTTTGTCAAGGAGAGGAAAGAGCCAGCGAGGGAGAGATGGAATGAGAGAGAGAGAGGGGAACGAGGGAGGAGAATTGTAAATATTGAAAGATGAAGGTCGTAAAAAAAAGTGAAAAGGCAGAAAAGGAGGAATGACGCGAAGGAAAAATAATACGCAGAGTGAATATAAAGAATGAGAGACGAGAGATTAGACAGGTGCTTTATATGTTGTTCAGTGTCTGGCAGGCACTAATGGCACTAATGATAACACAAATAGCACCGGCGGGGCGAACATACACAATCACACACACGCCAACACAAGAATTTGAATGTCATCAGTATTTACCCATTGGACTTATTTCTTGCCTTTATTTTATTTTTATCCTTTCATCACTGTCTCTTTTCTACACCTGCTTTCTTTCATTTCACCCCACCCCCCACTTCCTTCTCCTCTCCTTTACTCCAGTTTCCACTAACTCATATATAACCAGTTGTAAATAACTCACTGACACTATAAAAAGGTTACTTTTTGGAAGTGACTGCGGTGTCTGTCTGTCTGCTTGACCATATGCATAGAACATTGCAATCCCTCTATATCTACCTGTCTTTCTAGCTATTGGTAATAATATAAGTTTCAAGTAAGATTTAAAAGATGCTAATGATGCGTTGTGTCCGCTTTCCATAGGACGAGTATTCCACAGTGTGGGGGCTCTAACAGCAAAGTCCAGGTCACAGGTGAAAGGAAACAATCTAGATCCATTTATCATGATTTACACCTCACACACCAACTTTATCCACCCAATACTTCAGATTGTTTTTGCTTAGCATGCCTATTTAAGGCAGTACAGGTGCTAATTGACACAATTAGTGCAAACGCATCCACAAATGAATGGAAACACAAGCATAAATGCCAATTTACCTGTATTGAAGTTATTCAAGTAAAATGAGTCGCGTAGGAAAAAAGCCTGCCTGTGTTTCTCAGTTTCCCCCACATTGAACAACAGCCTAATCTGATTAGGGTGATATTTCACACACTGCTGATTGGGTTTTGATGATACTTTGGTAAAAGATGCATCTCACAGCAGTACTCCAGCATTTTGAAAATTACACTGATTGGGCATGGGGGCACGAGTAAACAACGTGCATCAGTCATGTGGTACTGAGGCTGCAACAAGCTCTCTCCCATGGTAATTTCCCACTCGTCAGACCTATTACCACTGTGATGACTCAACAGTGACAAGAAGACTCATCTTTTTCAAAACATGTGGGATATGTTGCATTATACATTGTAATTGGACTGGGGCTTTTTTTCTTCTCCAACTTTTGTGTCAAGAGAAAAGTTCATCTATCACACCGATATAGCAAACGAATCACAGCAAATCAGCCACTGTATTAGTACAGAAAACAAAATGACAACTGCAAACAAGAGAAAAAACAATATTACAACTAAACCTAACTATGTTATAAACAAGAGTAACAAGCCTAGTTTTCTTTTGCGCTATCATTTTCCATGAAATTTCAGATGAGTTGATCACAGGCAAAGAGGTTTTCTACGCGTTTGTGGGCTAGAGATATCAACTCCAGACAAGGCTCTACGAATCAGGTCTGGACATGGTCTGAATTTTCCCTATCACACATGTAGCACAAAACAGGAGATTGCCCTTTCAAACACGCACTAGAAATACTCTGGTTTAGATGAGGGGTGGAGCCTGTGTAGAGTGTGCAGGAGGCAGGTCATGAATTACACCGAGGTCACATAGCCAGTTTGTAATTTGGACATAAAGGACCAAACAACTTTCCATTGTGAATTTTTGTTTGGCAATTTAACCGTTACCGTAAAAAAAATCACCACCCGGTTTTGCATGAGCTACATGAGAGAAATGTGATCAACACGCTCAAACTCTTGCTGGGAATTCTCAGGATAATGTCCGGATGTATTCACACATGGAGATTACACAGACTTTGTATTAGGGAGCTGGCAGGATAGAGTCCAGGGTTAAGTCTGTTTGATATCCAATCCACCTGATTCGGACATTTGCTTCTCACAAACAGGTCCGCTAGGTAATGTCTCGATCATTTCGGGTTTGCAGTGCATGTGTGGAAGGGGCTTTATTAAACTTACAGTCCAATAACTTGACATGAATAGCCTCATACGGATGATTTCCTTTATTGGATTTTTTTTTACAGATTTGCTGAGGTGTACCACATTAATTGCCTCAGAGATTTCAGACCTGATATCATTTATGGAATCAGTTGGACACCATCATTCCCAGTACATTTGAATTTCAAGAACTAGATGTGCTCGTGTGGTGACATGTTTCTTGCTGTTTACTTGGGATTCAGTTTAGGTTCACTGCTGCTGTGTTACCTTTATTTATTCAGGGAAGAGTTAAAAGATTGTCAGCAGCACTCTACTGTCTCCTGCCTTGCCCAAGGGTAGTTTGGTAGTAACACACACACAAACACAAATACAATTAATTATTTCTCTTCTTTTCCACTTTGTTAGTTTTTTGTTCTGTCCATATGTTTCATTTCCAAGTTACTGCCTTCATCCTACTCTCCATCTTTTCTCTCTCTCCTCTCTTCCTGTGTCACTCTTGCTTTGTCTCTCTGCATGTGTCAGTCTCTGTGCCAGACAGTAGCAGTAGGGGGTCTGTCTGTGGAAAAGGCAAACTGATTGTGTGAACTACCAAAGACCCACTTCAATTATTTATACCTATGACATACCAGGGGGCTTTTTACGATGTTTGCATACACGTACATATGTACACAAGGGAGCGTAGGTGCAAACACACGCAGCCGTACAGAAATACATTTTTAATATATGCAAGAAGCTTTCACACACACAGCGCCCTGCTGCTTTAGCCTTTTTTGCTGCTGGCGTATATGGGTGTATATAGGATTTGCAAATGTCTTAAGGTACATATCAGAGAAAATATCTCTTTCATTCATGCTTTTTATGTTCTATCTATCTATCTATCTATCCATCTATCTATCTATCCTTTCTTTTTTCTCTCTCTCCCCAGGTGTTTTGGTGTAGCTTTTTGCAGTCACCGCCCTAGTGGAGGCTGCAGGCATGGCGGCTTGACGCCCCCATAGCCCCGCCCCTCCGACAGAGGAAGGCTGCAGAGCTCTGTGTTATGCCCCCCCACACCCAACCCCCCGGGGGCATCGGCCTGCCCCCACCCAGCTCTACCACCCACCACCTGGCCAGACCTGGTGAGTCGACAAAAGCAGGCGAAAAAGATGAGAAAAACATTTTATTACCATTTATTGTTCTCCTAACTACACATGAAAGGAGGAACAATGTCTGTTTTGACAGCTGCTAATGTTAGCATCCACACACACACACACACACACACACACACACACACACACACACACACACACACACACACATACACACACACACACACACACACACACACACACACACACACACACACACACACACACACACACACACACACACACACACACACACACACACACACACACACACACACACACACACACACACACACAGGTTGAGGGTACTGAGCCTCCAGTGAAATGCCACATTACTGAATGTATTAATACAGCCAGCAGTCTGTAGAAACAAAACATTGTGGGGAGAGAATGATGGGGGTGTAAACTGCAGGTTATTTGTCTGCCTTCTTTCCTTCCCCTTTCTTTTCCCTTCTTGGCCCTTTCTCACCTTTTCTATCCACTTTTCTCGACCCTGTCTCCCCGTCTCTGTCCCCACAATCTCCATCTCTTTTCCTGTCTTATACCACCGGTACACTCAGTCAAAACAAGAATACGTCCGAAGTCGGGTGGCATAGCAACAGATACGACAGCTGTGTGTGTGTGTGTGTGTGTGTGTGTGTGTGTGTGTGTGTGTGTGTGTGTGTGTGTGTGTGTGTGTGTATTAGACAGTGAAGTGGATGGATCCTGCTCTCTGAAAGATTCAAGACACATCCTCAGCTAATAGGCAATCATGAAAGCGCCTTCCTGCATTCTTTCTCTCTTTTGTTATAAATCTAATATGACAGAAAAGTGTGCCCATATGAACACATGCTGCAATCTCTGCAGGAAAAAAATGGCTTTACATTAAAAAAAACAAAAGAGACAATAAAAACATGATCGTATCCTCCTGTTGGGAGAAGTATTATTGTTCAAGAAGTTCTGGCAAAAATGCCCCCACAAACTGCGGTGTGACACCGGAGACACTAAATAACAGGAGAACACTATCTGTCAGACACTCCACACACCCACACAGCACCTCTAAGTCGGTAGCTACACCTCCCTCTGGGCAGCTCGGCCTCCCTCCATCTCCATCCCACCACCTCATACTTCTTTTTTCTTTTCACTTCCTTTTTTTCAGCCTTCCATCCATCTCTGTTTTAAATTCAGTTGAATATGACTTGCATTATCTGTCTCGGTTTCCTTTTCTCAGTGCATTTCATTAAGCTTTATCAGCATAAATATTGCATTAACAGTATTGCTAAAGCCAGTTAGGAATAAGAATCTAAAATTTTGTCCCTTAGTCATCAAAAATGTTCTGTCTCTTCCATGTGATTACCTTTTTGGCATGAATGCAACACAATATTGCACGCACAAAATTATTGTTTCTGTATTTTTCTCACAAAGCTTGGGAACTTGGGAATTTATTTATTTTATGGCAGTTTTTAAGGCTTTCATTAGATAGGACAGACAGGACATGGGGTGAGAGCGAGAGGGAGAGACATGCAGCAAAGGGCCGCAGGTCGGAGTCGAACCCACGGCTGCTGCCTCAGGGACCTTCAGCTTCTTACGTGGGACGACTGCTTTAACAACTGTGCCACCAGCTGCCCCAGCTCTCTGATTTATGCTATTACTCTTCTAGATCCTTACACATTGTCATACAGACAAACACACACTGAATCACTGGAAGATGCATATAAAAGGAGTACGAAGGGGAAGGCATCCCATCAAATCAGAGCCAACAAAAATGTCTGATTAATAAAGAATGACAGAGTTCAAAACATCAAAGATGCATTTTCTTCTAATGCTGAATGAAAGTCATTTAGGAATAGAATTTGACAGACAGAGAGGACATAAAAGGTGTGTTTCAGTGCAGTATTCTGGCAATATTTGTGTAAAAATCAAGGTTTTTTTTCAGCAAGGCTAAAGCAAAAGCTCACAGAAAACAGATCAAGAAGAAAAACAGAACAAGTGTAAGCATCCTTCAGTGTCAGCTAGTGTGGGCCATATTTTCAACTAATGGCTGTAAATCTATTATGAAATGTAACCTGCATGAGAGAGAAAATGATGTTACATTTCTGAAAGGTTGTGGAAGATGCTTTATGGGTGTTTTCGAGTGCTCGAAGACAATTTTAAATGTTTTGGCTCAAATTAAGCTGTGCCCAATGATCAATAAATGCATTTCAATTGCAGATGATTGCATAATTTCTTTCTTCTTGTCACAAAAAAACATACATTAGTCAAGATGTTTTAAAATTGGTAGAGGGTTTTGGAATCAGAAAAAATCCCCATGCTCTCTGGAAAGATTCTCCTTTTAAGTGAGAAAGAGATGGAATGAAGATGCAGATAATCTAGATCAGTTCTATGCTACTAATACTAACAACATCTGGTTTGCCACGTTGTGAAAATATAAAGTAGTAACCAAAAATCAGACACTGAAAAGAAAAAAAGATGACAGGGTTAAAAGAGCTTGAAAGCAATCTTTAAAAAGTGCTTAGAAGAGGCCGAGAATATGAAATGTGAGTGACAGAGGAAGAGAGATGGGAGATCAAAAAGGTGTAGTGAAAGAGAGAAGACATGAAGGGAAAACAAAGGATGAAGGGGGATAGGTGAGAGAGGAGAACAGAGAGGTCTATGTGCGACACAGGAACCATATGGTGCCTCCAGGCCTCCACGATCCCGGCAGACTGTCTCATTTGACACAACACACGCTTGCGCACAAGCTGGCATGAATTCATTCCTATTCACACATAAACACACTATGGCTTATCTGGTCTTACTGAGCATGTATGTGTTTATACGCTTTGTTGGGGTCGAAAACAAAGCCGGCAGATCCGTCCACATAATCTGTCCACATAATCAAAAGGGCGATAGCGAAAGTGTCAGAGAGAGGGTGAAGGGAGGGACGATTTAGCTTTGTATTGAGACCTAGTACACTGACTGAGGTCAAAACCTACGGTTTTAAGCCATAGTACAGTGAGTGACGTTGCAGCATTATGCTGGGAGCACAGATGTAATATACTATAGTGCAGTGACTAAGGGAGTAGCATAAGGTTTGGAACAGTGCCACAGTAGAGCTACACAGTCAAAACTAAATTTTGTCTGCTTGCAGCAGATTTTGGGCTGTTACATTGATTGGATACATTCCCTGTTCAAAAAGCGAGTTTGTTTTGAACTCTCTAAAGACATTGGTCAGCTTTAAGATGGTACCAACAAACCCAATTCATCACTGGGTCGTTAGTCACTGGAAGCCCTTTTCAACCCTGCCAGGGTGTTGGATTTGGCTTGGAGCCACAACATTGTGTGTGTGTGTGTGTGTGAGAGAGTGTGTGTCTGAGTGTGTGTGTGTGTGTGTGTGTGTGTGTGTGTGTGTGTGTGTGTGTGTGTGTGTGTGTGTGTGTGTGTGTGTGTGTGTGTTTGTGTAGCATTAGGTTTGGAGTAGAGCCTGATCCCTTACTGTTACATGAGACTTGGAGTTAAATAGAAACTGGAATGACAGCATGTTGGCAAACTTTCCAAAGCATCTGTCAAATTCAAGTATGTAATCAATAGCTGTTTTAATGTAATTGAAAGTTACTTCAAGAAGCAAGGGGTCACACCAATTCCAACAATAGAGCCGACCTATAAACAAGGTTTCTCCATTGAGGACAACTTCAACTGACGGTTTTTCACCACAAACATTTATCTTTGTCTGCTCTCCTACAATGGTTTATTGCAATGATCTTTCTAGAAACACAGGAACATTATCTTTTATCAGGGGACTATGGCTTTGACCCCTGATCTCCTTAGTGGCAATGGCCTGTTATGTATTCGATCTAGGAATTAACGTACAGTTTGGCTTCTAGCGTCATGTAGGAATTAGAAGATTGCTACAGCTAAGGGTGACCTTGAACTACGATGCATGCAGAAACATTTTATGTAACCATGTCTGCAAGCAGGTTTATTTCCCCTTCTTTTTTGATCACAGTTTAGTTTGGTGCAGGTACAACAGGAATTACAAAATACATGGTACTGGCCCACTTTCAAAGGACATCAATGGCAGGGAATAAATCTGGATAATCCTCTGCACCCCAAACAGCACCATACCACTTCAGCACTTGCAGAGCAATACTGATATAGTATTACACCAAAGTAAATCCAGTATGGATCCAGCATGAGGCTGATAAACTAGCAAGGCTCATTCCTGAGAGGAAAAAAAAACAGTACTTTACTCACCAAGTAATCATAGAAAATGGCTGATAATGGTTCTGGATAATACAGCCATTTGAGATGTGCTCAATTTGTCTTTGTGAACACTCCACAGGCCTCTGAAAAGGGCATCCAATTAGCAAGATAAGAGATTTCAAGCACTGTACATCCAAGTCTAATATTAGGATCAGAGCTATCTATCTATCTATCTATCTATCTATCTATCTATCTATCTATCTATCTTTCAAAATGTGTTTTACAGCAAATAAAACGACAAAATACCCACCGAAAAACTGGCATTCATTGAAAAGAATGGCATTAAAACAACAACATGACAATTGTCTCACAATATTTAGTGTGTGTGTGTGTGTATGTGTGTGTGTTTGTGAGTGCGCTTTCAATCAATACCATCTGTCTATCCATCCTATCTGAGGAATGAGTGGGCATACATTACGACTTGTTACATCCAAGGCCGAATCTATTCTATTCTAGTCGCACTGACGCAGATATGTCATCCAATGCCAAGCGTCTTTTATTTTCTCTTCAAATTCTGAATGTATTCAGCCTTGGACTGACGCCCAGTTGAGTGGTCAGTAGAAAGCACTGCCACATCCATCAAAGAGATGGTGTGACAGTGAAATATGTAGCTGTGGATTTGCTAAAACTGGCCTCAAATGATGCTTTACTGATCATTTGTTTTCCATTACTTCTTTCCCCTGTTTGTTCCTATCCTTTCCTATCTGTCACTCAAGCTAATTAATAGCCACTATCATAAAAACAATGTCATCGCATGTCACACTCTCCCCTGGGCTGTGCTTTTGTTGTGTATTTGTGTCATAACAAATTGATACAGATAGCTTGAATTAGAGAGGCAGATAAGCCTACATTTTCCCACTCACCCCTCCAAATCTAAATAATGATTCTGTCTTACTGATGCAGAATTCATCAAGGGAGAAATAGAGAGGGGAGACACAAGAGTGCAGGTGGGAGAGAAATGGAGGATGAGAAAGGCACAAGAGTAAACAGAAAGAAAGACAGAAATAGCGGGAAATATTGGAAGTAAACCCATAGGGGCTAAGACAGAGAGTATAAAAACCCACAATCTCTCCTCTTCTCTCCTCATCACACCGTCAGCAGGTGTACAGCCTAAACCCCTGCACCCTGTTCCTGCTTATCCTCATCTGCTCTATGCATATGTCTGCAGTGTGTGTGTGTGTGTGTGTGAGACCATGACTTCCTGTGTGTGAGGAAGCGTCTAAGTGTCTGTGAGTAAGATAGAAAGGTTATGTGTGTGCGAGAAAAAAGAGATAATGTGGGTTAAATCACAGGATTTGAAGGGAAGTAAGAACTTCTCTCCTTACGTCTCCTGTTGTTTTTTTCACGTCGCCTAAAGCACTTGGTTGCTAAGGTAACGCAGCATTACCTTTTCAGTGTTGAAATAATGCTACTGTTCTGCCCAGACCTTGATTTTATGTGTATGAGTGTTGTGTATTCTTTTATACCTCTTATACTGAGCCTTACACAGAAAAGCCACGCATGTCGTGAGATGGCAGTCTGTATAGTGTACAAAGAGATTCAAACACACAAACGTTCAAAGCACACACACTGTGCACACGCTGGCTGGCTGTTTTCCACCTGCTTACTAAATGAGGTCTCGGGTTACGGTGGAGATCAGATATGTAACAGCCTCTGACAAATCACACAGACACTGTTGCTGTAGAAGGACGGGCTGCAAAGTTTGTTGAGATATTACAGATATGACATATTATCATTTTTAGGATTATTCTCCTCATATCTGTCTCTGTTTTGGAAAACAGCCAAAGGCATTATCACATATCCACCATGTCTCTTATCATCTTTTACACAAATAGCTTTAAAGTTTTCTGTCATCACCTCAATGAAACTGGATCCTTACAGCCAAAATGTAACTGTGACGATCATGCATACTATATATTTATATAATATATGTTGTCAACAATATGCCACCATTAGTGCTCCTCTCCTACTTAAGGCACTAGTTGATCTTGAGGATGATACTGCTCTTAAAAGTTATATTGATATTGGGAGTCATATGAGTCTGTACTCTGCACTCTACATGTGAAACATTAAAGAGTTTAGAAAAACATGCGAGTGAGTCTGTTGCATGGGGAACAGCTGGAGGTTGTAGTAATAAGATAGCACTCGCTTGCATGGAAAACAGCTTGGTCCCTGGTAACATGCAACTAGGCTCAGTAACTGAGGTGCCCGTGGTAATGACATCATAGCTGGTCCAATGTCACCCAGGGGCCCCTGGATATAAACTTACAGACAGCTGAGGCCCCAGAATTGTCAAGCAGTGTTTCCTAGGACACACCGTCAAACATCACCACATTGACAGGAGTCATATGACTCTTCATATACACATGAAGGCGACGAAAAGTAAAAATAGCACATTGACGGTGTCTGCATAGATATGTATGTATCAGCATAATACCATAATCCTGCAACTTTGTACACAGACACACACATACAAATGAGCATACACTGACAGTTCATTATCCCAATTCAAAGATTACCTATGACCTGTCATCCGTAGCCTTCAAACTCACAACTTCAAACACACTTGTGCACAGATGGTGGATGGGTGTGCCCGTTATCATGCTTGCTAAAAGAAATCTGGGCTGTTAGAAACTGAGAAAGATCCTTCATCCAGGCTTTACCATAAAGAAATCTTACATAACAGTTCTAATCATCATATCTGGATGTCCATCTGATGCATATATTCTAATCATCACATCAATAATGGTATTAATATGCAAAAGCGGTAAAAAAAAAAATATTGAACTATCAAATTGAAATAACATTATATTCTTCCTTAAAATTAATAACTCTCTTCTAACAAGTAGTTGGGGTGTTGGGAGTTTTCTGCGCAATGCTGCTCTAAAAGTTGCTTCAATCAAACAGGAACATCATGTTGCATTTTAATGCCCTGTCTCAGTTTGTTTCCCATCGCTGAAAGCATTGCCAGCCTACATTTGGCCAGAACGTCAGCACTTTTATAGTACATGTTTGGGGATTCTTATAAAAGATTCACTTAGAAGTCTGTTTGGACTGGATTAAACTACACAGAACCACTTAAACCTATTTGGACTGAGCCTCCCTATGTTCCTCTGACTGTGGCTGAATATTTCCCTTCTGGTTTGGCTGCGTGGAGCGCTACAGCAGAGAGGATTTGGAGCAGCTAAAATAAGCCAAAACAACTACCACCTCCACGAGAGCAGCTAAGACCACTCATAAATGTTGGAAGATAGGCTCCAGCACTGAGGGAGGGTGGGAGTCGGTGAGGGGGAGTTATAACGTACAGTAAAGAGTAGGAGAAGAGAGGAGAGGGGTTGTGGTGAGGAGGGAGGAGGGGAAGAGTGAGGGGTGAAAAAGAATAGCTATGCAAAATAAAGCTCATATTGCAGGCTGAGAGAGATGAAAGGTGCAGGTTCTGGGAAAACTACCAGTCACTGTGCAGCAAAATCCTTCCAGATTACTACTGAGCTGCTGCAGTGGCCCTCTGAAGCATTTCCACTACAAAGTAAGGCAGCACAGGACGCTTCAGGATACTTCAAAATCTCTCTTTTCATCCATTTATGAAGTGGCGTTAATTTTCCCAGAGATTAGGATTATATCATCGGATGGAGCAGAGAGGATAATGGATACAGGAAGAGGAGGGAGGTCACACACACTGATCTCTATTACAAGGTCTCTACTTTCTGACCCTTTTTGGTTCAGTGTGTCCTCACAAATATACAATGTTTTTTCCAGATGTTTCGACAAAGTGCTATAAAATAACATTGCTAATGCCATGGCAACTTTTAAATTTCAAGTAACAAGGTCAAGTGAAAAAATATAATCAAATGAATATTGATTCTTTATCCAACCAATTTTGTATTTGCTGACATTAATACCCTGGGGAGTTGGGATGCATAGAGAAACATTGAAAGTTAAGATTTAATTCAACTGTTTGCCGATTGCTAAGAAATAGCTGGTCCTGAAATGCACTTTTATTTTTAATTCAGAGATGACTCACATTATTAAAGGAATAATTATACATTTTGGGAATGCACTTGATTCACTTTCTTGTCAAGAGTTAGATGAGAACATTAATATCACTCACACAGGGAGAAAACGATAGATTGGCTCAGGCAAGCTGTTTCTCCAGGCTTCCAGTCTTTATGCTAAGCTAAGCTAACTGGCTGCTGGGTAGCTGCATGTTTCCCAACTGTCTTCTTAAACTTTGATCAGCTTAATGAGAATAAATCATTCAGCAACTAGATATTTTTCTCAAATCATTCAGGATTACTCATCATTTATCATTAATTAAGTTCCCTTTCTATCCAGTGGTGAGACTGAAATTTCCTACATCTAAGACCACTTTAAAGGGAATAAAACATGATGTTAATGGGATATAAAAAGCATCATCTCAACTCCATTTTTAACTGCGCCATTATAAGTTTCATATTTTATGATGAGATACAGAAGCCCATATCTTCTGATATGTATCACTTCCTTTTGTTTTTTAAAACATATCACAATGGCCAGAAAAGGCTAATTTCACATAGTTTCATCACTCCCAGAGCCAGATGGTCAATATGGTGAAAAGCAGCAAAGTCTTGAATGTAAGCGAGAGGAAGGAGAGAGAAAATAAGAAATGAAGCACATTTAGAGAAAAACAGATGGACTAACAGAGAGAATATACAACAGGGGAAGGGAACAGGGAGCTGGTGAGACATAGTATGATAAAAAGGCAAAGGCACGCTGAGAAATAGATGCTAATAATATGCAGATAATGCAAGTGATGAAATGTGCTGGTGAAGCAAAGAGTCTTGTCAGGAAGTTAAAAGTGCTGTGTCTGTGTCTGGAGTTTAGACAGAGTAGTTTTCTTAATATCACGCTTTGTTGGTGCTATGCCCACACATACTCGCACATACACAGAAAGATAAAGCAAAAGTCGTGCTGATAAGCCATTGGATGGAAACAAAGTCAGCCGCTGTAACGAGACACTGAGGGAATACAGAGCAGTGCCGAGAGACTGGAAGTGAAAGAGAATGAAAAAAGATAAAGAGCCTCAAGTGGGCGCGAGAGAATCACAGAGTGGAGAGAGGGACAGACAGAGGCAAAAAAAAGAGAAACAAATGGATATGAAAAGGAATGAATGGAGAGGCCTGAAATGACAGATGCAAATAAAGAAAGAAAAGGATTAGGAAATGTAAAAAACAGAAAAACTTGAAAGACAATGAAAGAGGAAAAAGGAGAGAAATAGCGATTATGAGTGGATATGAATAGAGTCTACAGAAGAGAAGTGGACCAAACGACTGATAGAGACAGCTATGTTGACTATGTGTCCAACGGCACAAATGACAAACTGATTCTTAATCATTTCCACTTCATCTTTCAATTCATTCCTCTTTACGCGTCTGCTTTCATTTTCTCTAAAGTCCTTCTGTACACATCCTCCTGATTGGTTTCCACACTGAAAAGATAATTCACTGAAAAAATAATCATGTTTGTTTTCTCTCTCCTCCTCAAGTCTTCCTCTGTGTCATCTGCCTCCTGGTAACGCTGCTGCCGGCAGCCTCATCCTGCCCTCCTCCCTGTCTCTGCAACTCAGACAGTCTGGTGGTGGACTGCGGGGGCCGGGGTCTCTCCTCCCTGCCTCCCCTTCACCTCCTTCCTCCGGGGAGCCGCTCCCTCCTGCTAGCTAACAATAAGCTTGCCTTGCTTGGAGCATCTGCCTTCACTAACCTATCCTCTCTGGAGGTCTGTAGCCCATTTTTTCCCATTGTTGTCAGTGAAATTTTTCATTGCCTAGCAGTTGTACAAGTTGTTGTTTACCATGGCGTGTGCAGTGTTTTCTACACTGACCTTACACACTGAATATCCCCCAGGACATTAAGTGATACTGTATGGTAAGTCTCATATTGAGCATACTGCAGACAACCTCTTCTCTCAGCCAGAAAGTTAAGAAAAACTGACATTTTCAATGTTTTGCAGGGCTGCTCATCATTAGCATATTGTGTGCAAAACACAGCCAAGTTGGTATTTAAAATATAAGAGCTAGAAAATGATGGATAGATACTGCACCTGCAGAAAAAGCTTGGTAAATACAGTACAGCCTCATTAGTTACAACTTCTGGCTGCTGTTTATCACCAATGTTCAATACTAGTATGGCTTGTTATTGAGCACATAATATACAATAGATTGGGTCAATTCACTGTCAATGCTTAATGTAAATCAGTTTTGTCTGTTAACATGCAAGAATCCATCCTCAATTAGTTCCTCCAAGAAAATAAACAATACGTTATGTAACTGCACATGAACCTTTTGAGGAGAATACCCTAAAGGTCAACTCCCCAATTAGCTGAACTGAACATCCATGTGCTGTAAAAACTGTTTGTTACTTTCGTGATCTACTGAGATTTTTACACGTATCCTACCATTGGACTTGACAGCTTAAAGTATAGAATGTGCGTTAAAGTTTTGTAGCAGTTCGTCTATTTTTTGAGATTCCTCCAGGCCTTATGCCTAAAGTCTCTCAGAAAGGTTTTTGAATTTCACTTTTTAAGTCATTCAGAGAATAAGCTATGTGATGTTCATAAAGCAAATGTGTATGTAGGTGAAAATGTATTTTGTCGTGTGTGTATTCTAGGAGCTGGACCTTTCTAATAACTACCTGGATAATTTACCAGCTGGATTATTCAGAGACATGTCCAACCTGACAAGACTGAACCTGCACAACAACTCACTAACAGTAATGGACAGGGAACTCTTCCAGGTAGGCACTGTAGATATTACAACACTATACTTGGTACAGTCTAGACAAGAAATTGTATGTGCTTTATTGTGCTTAATATATGTAGTGTGAAATATACTGTACCATCAGATCAGTCAATGCACCAAAATACTACAGCATGTCAATGAAGAAAGGAGCAGATACCACTACTGATGTTACTATTCTCATCTCCTGGGCCAGGCTCTGTTCAGGATTAGAGCAAACGCAGAAATACACTGGGATCCCGTACAATTTTTATCTGCAGGATGAGCTTGTGTCATGACTTCACCTGGCACCCTGAATTAAACAAAATTAGCCCATCCAGTGATGGATCCTACCTGTGCCCCTTGGCAACAGTGAAAGAAGCCAATAATACAAATATGAGTTTGGGAAAAAGTGTACTGCATGAGCAAAGATGGCTAAACAGAGAGTTTGTTTGGTATTTCTACAGGGTTTGGGGGGTCTTCAGAGTCTGGATCTGTCCCTGAACGGTCTGTCCTCTGTTCCTCTGGGCCTAATGGATGAGTTGCAGAGCCTCAGGTAGACATCGACACACACTGTGCACGGTTTAAATCAAGGTGCTCTTGTAATCTTATGACCATTATTACCATACTCCAGTTAGGAGGACAAAGGATGGAAGTCAGATTGGACAAATATATCAGCTATAAGCGATGGCTGATGACTGGTTGATGTTGTTTTCAACATTTTATTTAGCTGATTTAATGGTCTGCCTCGGAAGAACGAGACGCTGCTCCACAGAGTCAGACAGCTGTTGGGCAGCAGAGACACATCAGGGAAAAACAATGTTTCGAGCTAACATATGTTTACATCTTACTCTCAGAATTAAGGATTTATTTTGAACAAACCAGAGTTGGTGATTGTTGGAACAGTGGAAAGACTAACAAAGATAGTTTTGGTGAGATTTATTTGAGTATGAATGAAGTGTGTTTTATGATGAGTCAAGGCGATTAAACCTGTCTTATGTTGTGTTCACACCAGCCAGTGGGAACATTTTTAAGATATTGACTCCAATCCTAATCGAAATTTGGCAAATGTATGCAAAATTACATATTGATGGTCAATAAATTGGTTGTTAAGCATTACTTCAAATATTTTCATGCATTTAAATCAAAAACATCAGTCAACATTACTCTTTGTGCTAGTTTTTGATTACTACTTACAAATGATGACTGATTAGTAAATACATTTTTCTCTAATAACTACATAGGTGGCTGTCACTAGCGGGCAACAGGCTTCATGGTTTGGAGAGGGCAGCGTTTGAGCCACTTGCCAACCTACAACACCTGGAACTGGGACACAACCCCTGGGAATGTGACTGCAACCTCCGCGATTTTAAACACTGGATGGAGTGGCTGCTGTACAGAGGTAGATGTTTGATTTATGTTTTAGGAGCTTTGAAAGGGTGCATTTAACTTCAATAGGGGAACAAGAGTGCAGGAAGTAGAGAGTATGAACTAAAGAATGCAAGTTCACCTCAGAGATAGCTAGGTGCATGCTTCTATTTGTATGTGCTTGTGCTTCCAGCAACAGAATACAACTGCATCAGTGTGTGAATGCACATCACCACGCTCATTGTGTGTACTGTGTGTTATCCACGTGTCTCTGCAGGCTGTTAATACATCAGATAACCACAGCTGCTCTCTGCTCTCTCTTCATGTGTGAAAATCTACATTCTCCTCAGCGCCTCGGGCCTCAGCTGCCCCGCTAATGAAGCATCTCTTCTCTTTTATGCTCTGTTCTCCTCTTTGCTTCATTCTTCTGTATTCTGCTTTGCTGGGCCCTACACCCCAGTTCAGTTCAGTACAAGTCCGGCTGAGACTGACACACTGCGGATATGATAATTTAATAATCATCAGAGCAGGAGAGAAAATTACAGGGGGACAGTTTGTAGTTCACCATGAAAGCATGACAGTAGCCATTAAAAGGGTAGATTGCTGATGATATGTGTTATGTGAAAGAAAGACAAAGCACCAAACAAGTGTGAAATGCTCAGTGACAGCAGCCTGTGTTGACTTCCATCTCTCTTGAACCACATCAAGCACACACTGCTGGGATATTTGGAGATATTTGGAGAGCCATACCTGTTTGTAGAGGGGATTCTATTGTCAGGCTGCGATAAAAGCATACAGGGCCTAAATACTGTCTTTATCTCATTGTTTCCGTTGCTTTACGTGTCTGAGGGCACAGATCAATAGCTTTTCTAACACGTGATCTCAAGATGAATACTGTGTGTTGCGACAAATGTAGCATGTGATAATAACAAAGTAGATCCCCCACCCTCCTGCCGCCTGTGGGATTTAGTGACTCAGATATTTCTCTCTTCCACACACAGCTCTGATAAAGCTAGGCATGTCATCTCATGAATTATAGAAAGGCTTAGTTGAGGCTATCTCTAACTTAGTGTAGAGGGCACAGCAAACTGTGTGTGTGTGTGTTAAGTGATGTATGACTCATCCTAGTGTTGGCATAACCACCCCACTCTCTTTCTTTTCCTCTCTCTCAGTTAATTGTTAGAGCTTTACAGGCATAAGGCATTTCATAAATGACCTCTCCCTGTCCTCCTGTCTCTTCACCTCTTTCCTTCAGGGGGGAAGGTGGACGCGGTGGAGTGCACGCTACCGAAGGATTTGCGTGGGCGAGACATCCGTGGCGTTCCGGTAGAAATGTTCAACTACTGCCTCCAACTTGAAGATGAGAATGGAGGAGGAGGAGGTGAGGGTTCCCGTTCCGGACTAGGAGGCATTCCTCCCTGCAGCAGGAATGCTCTTAACCCCAGTGGGACAACACCAGTTTCTGACAACAGCAACACTGGTGATGACTCCTCTTCAAACACAGGAGGTGGAGGAGGTGGAGGAGGTGGAGGAGGCGGAGAAGCCCCATCGGATTGTGTCCGCGCCCGTTACCGACCCGTGAGCGTGCGGCGCGCGATCGGTACGGTGGTAATTGCTGGCGTGGTGTGCGGCATCGTTTGCATCATGATGGTTGCAGCAGCAGCTTACGGCTGCATCTACGCCTCACTGATGGCCAAGTACCAGAGAGAGCTGAAGAAGAGGCAGCCGCTGATGGGAGACGGAGATGGAGATGGGGAGGAAAGGGAGGACAAACAGATCTCTTCTGTGGCCTAGAGGAGTGATGGGATGCGGAAGGGTTGGCATGTCAAAGGGTGAAGGTTGGAAGGGGTGACAATTAAAAAAGGGCTCGAAGAGGAGAGAGATGGAAGAGCAGGAACTTATGGTTTCTCTCCCTCTGACTCGTAAACTGACACCTTTCTCCCACTTTTTGCCGTCCTTTCTTCATCCTCTTTCTATTTTTAACCTTCTCCCTCTCTGTCCCTCTCTATACAACCTCTCACACACACACATACCTTATCTGTTCCCTGATTTTCTCTTCTATTTGGAGCAATTCTCACTGCAGTATGTGTTACCAATCATTCCTCCAACTCGCCTACCAACCACCTACTACAGCTCTTGGCTGCTGCTGAATTTAGCATTATGTTGGCTAAGAGAAAACATACTTGGTACTCTCTCTAGTATGAAACATATCATTTAAGCTGTTGCAAGACACTTGGTGTACCGTCAGAAAACTGGATCAAATTTTCAGGGATTTACAATATGTATGGTGTCGATGGGACCAATATTCAAAATGACAAGAAGAAGTTGTGGTATCAGGTAGTGCCCAGCACTCATTTTGTCTGCATCTTTCTCCTCCAATGCCAGTAGCTCCTCCGAGAAAAAACAGGAACCCAACCCAGATCCCTTCACCCTTGTCTGGCCTAATGCTCCTCTAACGTTCCCCTGGACCTCCAAGTCCCAAAGAAACAGCCAGTGTTGGAAAGCTGGGAGGAAATCAGGGAAACTTGGTGGATAAACACAAAGAGATGTCATTTATATAGTCAACACCTCTCTAGCGCTTTGTTGCACAGATAATACTGTAGATACATACAGGTTTTGCTGATTGGAAATAAAACACAAGTCTCCTGAGTCTTGTGTCTCTTGAGACTTGTTAGCGATGTTGAATATGGAAGTGGAAACATATTTGGATTGACAAAATTATCATTTATCAATGGCTAGAGCTTTCAAATACATAAGGAGGACAGAGACAATTGTTAGATATTTTCCCCAATTTGGACCAGATCTGTTTCTCTCTGGATCTTCTCTGGACCATAACATCTTCTAGGTGTCACACACTGGATCCATGTATGAGATTCAAACAGTTCACAGGGGAACAAACAATCTTGAACTGGAATTTGCTGTATTTGTCACTTTTGCTCAGTATAAGGCTCTTGCTTTCTCAATGCTTGTTGAGTGATTATGATCTGGACAGATTGAAAGCCTCTTATCATGGTGAAAAAACAGTCAATCTTATTTCCTGGTATTACTTGGACTACGCTTCTAGCAATGCTTGTTCAGAACAGTATTCACAATTGTTGTTATGAAATTATTGAGATTTAAAAAAGACGACAGACTTTGCTTTAAAACAAATATTCTTTGTTCAGAGCTCATTTAAGACTGCTTTCACCCCTCAGAGGTGAATCTTTGCTACTTTGGCACGGAAGCACTATCTCAGAGAACCCTGTCTCCTGGCAAGGACTACAAAATGTAATTTAAGGACTACAAACTTCAGACTCCTGCACTTTATTTCCCTAATCAGATCCCCTCTGGCCTTCCTCTCCCTCCTCCCATCCCTTTCTTTCGCTCTAAAATGGATGGTTTGCCCAGAGGGATTATAACGAACAAGGGATTAAACAAAAGACGCTGCTACCCCCCCCCCCCCTTTCTCCATCCATCTTTCCATCCAGTGCTATTTATGGAAAGTATTTCACACTTCCTTAAAGACTTCCACCTCCTTCCTTTCCTTTGATCCACCCCCATTTCCATATTGTTGTTCTCATGTTTTTCCTCAAAAGTCAGCAACATGCAATGGAAGTCGTTTCACGATAACATGAAAATTCTGTCACCACCAAAGAGTCCTTCTATTATAAATGAAGTGATTGTCACTTATTACAATAGTTTCTCTGTTTCAAATGGTGTTTTCCTTAATATCCTCATTCATGCCCTGAAATATTTATGTAAACGTTCACATTTTATGTCTCAAAAATCTGACTTTCATTGCATATTGCTCCCCTACAGTAAAACTATTGTTCTCTCTCAATTTAAATTGGCTGGAAATAAACCTATAATTGTGTGTTATCTTATACCTGGGTATGTGCAGATACATTTTATTATATTAGACCCTTATTTGGTGTGTTGGCCCAGCAATCCCCCCACGTTTTTTGACTTAACTGTATATGGTTTTCTGTAGCAATTCATGATGTATGTCTTTTGTTGTGTTAATGACCTATATGTTTTGTTTCAGGTTTTAATATCTCTGTAATGTTTGTTTATTTATTGTTGTTCATTTATTTGTGTTCAGTAGTTGGTAAAGTTTCTGCAAAAGGCATAGAAAGAGTTTGGCCGTTGAGATTGAAAACGTCTCCATAGTGCTGCCTCATCTTAAATTTATCAGGGTAATGTTATTTAGCATGTAGTCACGTAGGCGACAGGTAGTCTTATTGTCTTAAATCAGCTTTTTTCATGTAGTGCTATAGGACTAACTCTGTCTCCCTCAAATAACTTTTCATTATGCAACTATTGATAAACATGCAGCCTACATTGTAGTCAAGACATCAGACAGAACCTCTGCAGCTACAAGACAAACATTGGATCTCTGCTATCCAAGGAATATATGGTTTAGCTGTTGTTACGATATGTCAACTAAAATAAGTGGAAAAAAGGGTTACTTAAAAGTTATGGTCCTGGTTAAATAATAAAACACTCATATCCAGAGTATTTTAATGAAAATGAAAATAATGTTAAAATAATAAATCTGTGTTTCTTAAAGTCTCAAAGGTGATGTCTTTCTCAATTTATTCTTTGTCAGTCTTAAACCCAAAGAAATTCACTTCAGTTTGATCTAAAACAGAGAAAAGCAGGAGATTGACATGCTTGAGAGGGTATATGAAAAATGACTTTAACCATTAAAGTAGTTGCTGATTATTTTTCCCTCGAGAGACTAATACGTAGATTAGATTAATCGTCATACTACTCCACACCCTTACATTTTGCAGCATTTATAAACATTACACTACTTCTTACTCACCAATGATGCGCAGAATAGTTGCATATAAAATTATTTGTTAGAGACTGAGATGGTGATCCTGCATTGCAAATTAAGTCTGGATGCACTTCAGCAACAATGGACACCTCACTAATGTAAAGAGATGGTATATGGCATAGAATATGACCAGGTAACAATAATTTCGATATAGATTTAAATGAATCATTTGCATCTTCAGGAAAATGTAGTAAAGTGATATTTAAAGGGGATTTCAATGACAAGTGAAAATATAGCCATGAACTTCACAGGGGCTCTGGGGCAGTAACTGGAAACAAAAGAAAAAGCAATGGCTAAACTCTGTCTGTGAATCTAGAAACATTGTCCTCTCACCTCCTGGTCTGCAGGTCTTGTGTTGTTGGTAGCTAAGTATCTTAGCTAGCTTAAACCTGTTCCTATAGCCTGTATGTGTAAAGAATAATAAATTATAGTTTGTTACGTAAAACTGCAGCAGCCATGATGACTTGAGGGCCTCAAAGACTACGTACATTGCCCAGAGATCCATGGTGTGTTGTGTAATTATGATGATTGTGTTTATGACAATGATGACATGATTGTGATGATGAAGCATTTCCTGGTTAATAAGCATTGATTTCAATAAAATCATATCACACTTATGTCAAATTAACATCCAGACCACTGACAAGCTTTGAAAGGCTACAGCAACTACAGATTCTTTCAAAAATGATCAAGGGCACAAAATAAAGTAGGCATTAAGTAAGAATTTGTGGATAAAAATATATTTACAGAACAGATCTTGGGTATATTTCATCCAGAGGGGAGGATATGATTTTCAGTGTACAAATTACATTTTGGGTGAAAGAAAGATATAAAATATGATGTTGGGGGAAATAGGCAGAAGCTGTGAGGTGAAGTAAATACATAGGGACAAATGAGAGCATAAATCAGTCAGACAACAGCTCCTCCGTATACTGTATCTTATCTCATTTTCTCTGTCCTCTGCCCTCTATCTCTTCTCACCTTTCTCTATTTCTCATCTTCTCTCTCCTTCTCTCACTTATCTTGTCTCCATTTATCTTTCTGTCGCCTCTTTTCCCATCCATTTTTTTAGTCTTTTCACCTTCTTTTCTCTCATCTCTGCCCTCTTTATTCTTTGCTCTGTCTGGCCTATTGTGTCCTTTTTTTCACTACCTCCTTTTCTCCTTCATTTTTATCCTTAGTCCCCGCATCCTCTCCGCCCTTTCCGTGTCAAATATCTCTCTCTGTGCTTCTTCATTTCCCTGCTCTCTCTCTGTGTATGTGTCTCTTTTTTATTTACCTACTTATCTCTGTTTCTTCCTCTCTTTCTCCCAGTCTGCTCCTCTGTCAATAGAAGCGTATTATGTTTACGTGCAGCCTGTCACTTCTGCCACAGAGATATACTAATCTATTGCTGAGCCTTAGAGGAGTATAAACATAGTGTTTTTGTAGTCACTGTTGACTGACTTTGGATCAGCCTCTGAAATACCAAATCCTTGGCCTTCATCAGAGCAGGAGGAATTAAATCTGCCATCAAATCAGCTTGAAAGCTCAACCAAAAATGCAATGAGACGTTGGGGGTGGGTGGGTGGGGGCGACTGACCAGATTCAGTTTAGACAAACACTGACACTCAGTGGTCAGAGATGGAACCACAGCCTATTAAGCCACTTATAGCATGCAAATATTAATTAGAATTTGCATTTAAGAGAAACGCATCACCTGTGTTCCTCATAAAGTAAATGTTTGATGATTTAATCTACAAAATACTAATATTTGATGCAGACATGTGTGCAAACCTGCAACATGGCAGTGTAGATAGCCAGGAAGTCATATTTTAACTGAATGATGCTACTGACGTGTCCCCATGCAAGATAATGAAAATGAAGCAACTGTACTGTTTTGACAGTTTCCAAATTTACATGTAACAGAGCTGTTTAGAAAGTTTGTTGTATTGTGTTTTTGTACAGTATTAACATGTTTTTTTCTGATTTTACAGTGCATACATGTAAATGTGTTCGAGGCATAGGTAATACACACTCATACAAGTATAGAGGCGATGCCAAAGGTGGGAGAAGTATAGCATGTGTGCGTGCACCGCATGTCAAGGCACCTTTTGAATATTCCCTTGTGTTCAAAAGGTAAACGTGACCCTTGCCTACACAGATGCAGGAAGAAACAGATGTAAAGAGAGAGGGAGTGAGTGAATAAGTGGAAAAATGACAAGTCAGGGAAAAGAAAGTAACAAGGGACAGAGAGAAAGAGAGAGAGAGAGAGAGAGGGAGAGAGAGAGAGAGAGAGAGAGAGAGAGAGAGAGAGAGAGGGCAAGGACAGGCAGACAGGTCTGACATCTTGGGAAAAGAGAGCAGCTAAGAGAAGAGTTGTACTGTATGTGAGGGTTTAACAGGGTAAGGAGGGGTGAAACACAATGAGTAGTGTGTATGTGAGTGTGTATCTTTGTGTGAGAGTGTTAAAGAAAGTCAGAGAGAGCAAGTCTATAAAACATTGATAAAGCCTTTCCCTCTGTGTTTCTGTTGAAGGGAATCAGCTGGTAGAAAAGCTGCTCACTCGACATCCGGTGAAGCAGCAGTGAATTATAACAATCTCTAAAACCTCTTACCTCTTAATGTAAATGCTGTTTTAAGATATTTCCGATCTATGTTAATGTAAAATTACAGTAGGTACAGTAGGCCACAGCAGAGCTCTGGATTTGACATACTTCCAAACAGGTAGAGAGTCAACAAATGAAGCAAAGTGATTGGAAAAAAGAGAAAAACAGAGAGAATGAGAGGCAGTGAGAAAGAGAAACACATCTATTTTGAACTCTTTCTCATTTCTGCCTGCTCCCGCTTACTTTCCATTTCCAAATATAACACAATTTC
Organism: Echiichthys vipera; assembly: GCF_963691815.1. Lineage (NCBI taxonomy): Eukaryota > Metazoa > Chordata > Actinopteri > Perciformes > Trachinidae > Echiichthys > Echiichthys vipera. Next base: position 10,586,942 of record NC_139845.1, on the reverse strand, counting down.
CACACCTGAGATGATCTCTACAAAAGCTGGAAATACAGAGAAGCACATTTGTGTGTAAGCGTATTTGAGTGTGTATGGAGTGTTTTTCTGGCAGCATAATGAGACACCAAATGCCTGCAGGTATATAATCAGACCTGGATTCACACACACAAACATGCTGTGAGGAGGGGCACCTCCAGAGAGTCTCGCCTCACTCAAATGGTTGGGGAGTGTGTCAGTCATAGATTTGTTTACCAGAACAAAACAAACACAAGCACGCGCGCGCACGCACGCACGCACGCACGCACACACACACACACACACACACACACACACACACACACACACACACACACACACACACACACACACACACACACACACACACACACACACACACACACACACACACACACACACACACACACACACACACACACACACACACCAGGAAGCAAATTAATCAAAGCCAGAGACTATTGACTATAAGTCAAACTGTTTTCGTCTTTAACTACATACATTATCATCAGGAGCCTGTGAAGAAACCAGACACAACTTGTATAGTGCAGTACTCTCCAAGTATATCAGGTACATCAGCAGGTCACTTGACATTGATGTGTTTGTATACATGTGGCAAATATCTAAAAAATAGCTGCTGCTTTCAATCACATCATGATTTGTGCAGCAGATAGAGTTTGCCCAATTGAATTATAGCTGTTCAAATATCCATTTTATCAGTGTATTCTCAGGACATAGTGCCCATGCTGGCTTAAAAGTTAAAATGTCATTATCATTTGGAAAACTCTGCTGATATGATCAAAAGCTTCACAATGGTGGCTCAACCGGTAGATTGTGTGCCCCATATACTCTGTACAAAGTCTGAGTCCTTGCCGCAGCAGCCTGGGTTTGACTCCGACCCGTGGTCCTTTGCTGCATGTTGTCCTCTCTCTCCCCATGTTTACATGCTTAATGTTCAAAAACACATAATTTTGGGGGAGAGTAGGATTGGGCCAAAGAACGAACATATTGCCTGTTGGTGATGGCTGAGTACATTGCCAGTTGTAGTTTTTGGGGGTGATTTTTTGGACCAATGTTATCATTTTATTTTGCTAATTTAAGGCCCCTGAAGAACGACAGACAGTGGAGAAAACTGCATTTAGAGCCAGTACATTTTAACATCTTACTCACAGAATAAAGGATTTATTTCAACCAAACCGAAGTTGGTGATTGTAAGAGAAGAAAACAAAGTGTATTAAAGTTTTAAGTGTAAAATAATATTATTTACACATCTTCATCATAAATCGATTATCAGACAGTATCTTGCCATCTGCTTTTTATCATTCCCAAGTACTGCTATCATAATTGGCCTCAAAATCCATAGTATAGGTCAAGTTGCAGTATAATCTCAATCTCTGTCTAAAATGTTTATCCTGATAAAATTTCACACAAAATCCTCTTTTGTATCTTTTTTAGAGCTAGTTCCAGTGAGAAAAACAGTACTGGTTTAAGTTAATACCAAACTATGAATGAAACAAGCTAAACTATTTGTGTTATCTGTTTCCAAAAAACAGAAGCCTGGCCAAAAATGCAAGTAAGTCTTGGCCTGAATTCCACAGCACATCTTCATCAGCACATCCACTGACAGATCAGCACAATCAATACCAAAAGGCTGAAAGTGATGCTACCAGGGAGTTCAAATGTAATCACCTACAAACCAGCAAGTCAATTTTACCACTGAAACCGCAAGAAACGACAGGCAGGGAGAAGAAAGAAAGAGAGAGACTTTGAAAGAGAAAAGGAAACTTCAGAAAGAGAGACAATTGCAAGTGCATGTCGAGGAATGGGTGAGATTAAAAAGGAGTAAGAAAGAGAGAAATCAGATGTGTGTAAAAGATGGAAAAAGAGAGTGTGTATCTTAACAAAAATTGTCATCCTACCTCCAGCGATGGCAGTTTTCTTGCCAACATTAACAGTGACAGCAGTGGTAGAGATCACTATCCTCCCTGCTGGTAGAGCAACACACATACAATTAGCAAGGATTTCCAGAAATTTGTCAATACATGCATGTAGAACCATGCACATCCCCAAATATTACATCCAAATATGGACACATGCATGAGCATATGCATGCACAGGAGCTGAAAAAGGACAATGTTCCTAAAAATATTTATTCTCTCACATAATGAATGACGGTGAACTGTTACTGTGATAGTGACAGCTCAAGTGTTGGAACATATATACCAAAAGGTGTTTGGAAATATGTGGGTGAAAGATTGAGTTGGACTCAGTAGGTAATATTTAATAAAGTCATGCATTCATCTTCTATGAGCGTAATACACTAATACACTTGTAACAGAGGGCCAAGTAGTGCATGTGTGAACGAGTGAGCGAGCAAGCAAATGAGAGAGAGAGAGAAAAGAAAACAGCGAAGAAAGCACCACCGCACTTGTCATGCTTTGAAATTAGGGGTGAGGAAAATCAGAGCAAGGATGAATAAAAAGAGGAAGCATGCCAAGTTCAAATAAAAGTTTTCCTCTACCCTCCTCCTCCTCTTCCGCCTCCCTTTGTTTTCTCTCCTCTGCTTGGAGCTCCACCTCCTCTGCACTCAAGGTGGCACTATAGTCAGCCTCATAGTCCCTGAATATATCTGCACACAACAAACTAAATCTAACATCAACCTAAAGCATATTCAAGACATTTTTTTGTACATTTTGTACTTTAATGCCGAGGTGTAATATGATTGAGGTATGATAAAATGCTTCATTATGTCAATGTATCATGACACATTTATAGCCAACTTAACATGGGCAGATTAAGTAATTTTAGTAATTTCGGTTTGTTAATAGTCGTTTCGTCTCTTTGTAGTCATTTGTTGTTGTAATGTGTACATTTTTGGTCGTAAAAAACACTCATCAACCTACATTTAATTTGAACCTTTAATTAAATGAGGAAGTGGATATATACACACATCCTGTAGGAAGTGCAGTATTATCAGCATCATATTCTTTGAATATGCTGTATTTCAACACAATTACATTAAAGTCTGTGCTAGTTAGTGCAGATAACATTCAAATTCCTGTTTTTTGTGGCTGCTGTGGCACTTAGGGGCAAATGTCATTTTTAAAAGCACTTTAGAAATAAATTGAATTCTTGCAGAGCTAAATAAGAAAATTAAGTCTAGAGGCAGAGAGGGCAGGCTCAAATCCCATCCTTTGTAATGACATTTATATTCCTAGACTGCGTATACAGATGGAGTAAAGTGTTAGCATGATGTGATGATAAATAGGACGACAGTAGCTGTTAACTTCGTCACTGTGAAGCTGTTCCAGCAAAATACCCTGAATAGGAACTAAGGGGAAGAATAAACCGCATCCATCAGGAATAAACGGATACTTTATGGGCTAATATTTTTTAAACTTTCCAAACCTGTGCTGGATACAACCTATATAGACGTACAAAAAAGTAAACAGAAAGAAGCATTTGTACTCTGCTGTTTACAGAGAAATGAGGATGTCACTGAGAAATATCTGGCTCAACCTGCTGCTGAACACAGCTGAGAAAATTGGAAATATAAAAGCACAGAAAGTGTTTTCTGTGTGTGTGAGTGTGTGTGTGTGAGTGTGCGTGCGTGTGTGTGTGTGTGTGTGTGTGTGTGTGTGTGTGTGTGTGTGTGTGTGTGTGTGTGTGTGTGTGTGTGTGTGTGTGTGTGTGTGTGTGTGTGTGTGTCTGTGTGTGAGTGTGTGTGTGTGTCTTTGTGTTTTTAGTAAAGGTTTCTCCTCTACCTCTAGTCTCTTGTCTGGGCGTGTAGTACAGAAACTGTCCAGCTGGGTACTCGGATGCTCTACGGTACCACACTGGGAAATGATCCAATGTGAACATATTTTCCTTGTCTGTGGAGGTCAGGAAAGACCTGGGGAGAGATAAAAATAATCTTAAAGAAAAACGCCTAATTATGATGACAAAAGAAAAGAAGGGAGGAGAGAAAAGAGAAAGAAAGGGAAAGGCGAGGGTAGTATAAAGAGAACAACAGAAATATTTAGGGGATAGTTGAGGAGAGAAAAGAGATAATGTAATAGAATGCTCTTTTATTGACCACCAGGGGGCAAACTCACCTTACTGTAATTTCATCTTCAATATAGCCCTTTAAATTACTATCACTCTCACATTAACAGTGTTATTTGACCCATGTTTTAAACATTTTGGTCATGGACATAATGGTAACGCTAACCTAATGTGATGATTTTTAGTATACAAAAGTGTGATTTTCTTACTCACTTTGCAACTCTTTTCTCAATACCAGCATATCTCTGGAATCTCATCAGGCCTGAACGGGTCCCTAAGAATGCTGTTTCTACCCCATCGTCCATACTGAAACGCAGAGAGAGAGAGAAAATGAGACAAAAAAGAGGGAGGTGGAGCAGTAGGGGAGCAAATATTTGTAATGAGTCTATGTCTTCATTAAACATTTACGTGGGAATGTGTGTGTGTTAATATTCACCCGGATGTGTTGAGCATGAGAGCGGTCCAGTAGGCTTCCATAGGAGCCGTGACCACAGCATCAAATAGAGTTTGTTGCAACAACTGCACATCACCTGTCAAGAGAAAAAAACAAACAAATCTATATATATACTACTGATAAAAAAATTGACTGAGGCATAAAAACAAAGGAATAGGAAGACAGAAAATAATGAATATTGAGCATTCAATGAAGCCAACAGTTTCAAATGTCACAAGAATGAAGAATGCAGTTTACATGCAGACAAATAATCTAATTATAACTTTTCTTTGGTCTTCCAAGACAGTCAACTGAAATGTTTAATGTATTTAGCAGTGTGCTGCTAGACTTTTAACCAAAACTAGAAGAGAGAGCATATTAGTCCGGTTTAAGCTACACTCCGCTGGCCCTCAGTATCTTTTAGAATATATTTTCATTTTTATTTCAAATTAAAAGATGCTGAAATAAAAGTGCCCTCTTACACTCCAGATCTGGTTCTTTTCCAGTGAGGTATCCCACGACAGCCTGCAGCTGGCTCAGCTTACGGTGCGCTGGGTCAATGTCTGTCTCACAGTAGGTCCTACAAGCGCAAATGCAAACACAAACACAAACACAAACACACAAGTACATTACAAAAATGTAATGTATTCATATTTTCTTGGATTGCTTACTCCAGGTAGGGAATGAGTCCTTACCCCAAGTGAAGGAGTTCAAGTACCTCGGGATCATGTTCACGAGTGAGGGGACGATGGAGCGTGAGTTTGGCCGGAGAATCGGAGCAGCGGGGGCGGTATTGCAGTCGCTCTACCGCACCGTTGTGACGAAAAGAGAGCTGAGCCGGAAGACAAAGCTCTCGATCTACCGGTCAATCTTCGTTCCTACCCTCACCTATGGTCATGAAAGTTGGGTCATGACCGAAAGAACGAGGTCGCGAGTACAAGCGGCCGAAATGGGTTTTCTCAGGAGGGTGGCTGGAGTCTCTCTTAGAGATAGGGTGAGAAGTTCAGCCATCCGTGAGGAACTCGGAGTAGAGCCGCTGCTCCTTAGCGTTGAAAGGAGCCAGTTGAGGTGGTTCGGGCATCTAGTAAGGATGCCCCCTGGGCGCCTCCCTAGGGAGGTGTTCCAGGCACGTCCAGCTGGGAGGAGGCCTCGGGGAAGACCCAGGACTAGGTGGAGAGATTATATCTCCACACTGGCCTGGGAACGCCTCGGGATCCCCCAGTTAGAGCTGGTTAATGTGGCCCGGGAAAGGGAAGTTTGGGGTCCCCTGCTAAAGCTGCTGCCCCCGCGACCCGACCCCGGATAAGCGGATGAAGATGAGATGAGATGAGATGAGCTACAACCACTTACACTGGTACTTTTATAACATCTATTGTGTGTTTTTCTTGTCATACAGTACTCACCATTCACTGGCTATGGTCAGGTCTGGAGCCAATAAGTCATGGAGACCTGAAGCAAAACAGACACAAGAGAGAAAAGCATGGTAACCATGTTACACAGCTCTGACATTCTCAGTGTAATGTGGACACAAAAATTGGTCATATCAGAATTGTGTGTTTTTCCACATCATGCTTCACTGAGCAGGCGCCTAGTAGCACCGTACTGTGCTGTGATTGGCTAGTACTCATTGGCTTGATGCGTCCTTCTGATTGGATGCTATGCGGATAAAAATATATTTTTTTGGCTAATCTAGCTAGCTAACTATTTAGCTAATTTCACCATACTTTCATGTTACACTTGGCTAGCCTGCTAATTTCACCTTGCTTTACTGCGGAGAGTGAAGGTGGACCTTACGTCCTGTTGCTATGGTTGCTACATGTCTAAGACGTTTTTTTGGAAAGCTGAGGCAGAAAGATCAGATCTGTGAAAAAGAGCATTTAGTCCTGTAATGTACGTAAATGTAGCCTTAGGAAAGACTTACCCTCCTCAACAGAGACGTTTCCACTGAAGATGTACCTGCCGTATCCTCTAGTCAGCACAATACCAAGACTGTCAAACATAAAGAGGTTATTTGTTATTAGCAGGATGAATCATGCTCATAATAAGCATGATATTTCCTAAGATAAGCATTTGTTGCTACTTTGAGCAAATGTCTTGGTCTATGTTTGTGCTAATAATTATTTCATAGAGGAAGACCGGTGTTGCTTTGTTGGATATAGTGGCTATTTTAAAACCTGACCCTTTGAGTTATCCTGTTAAGTTGAAAGCGATCAGACAAACCTGAATGGGGTCTCATTGATGATGGTGTAGAAGTAATCATTCTTCAGGAACATCACTCTCCTCTGTGAGGGAAAGAAAGTGGGAGAGCGTTTGTAAAAAGAAAATGACAGCGAACACAGAGAGAAAGAAAGACAGCTTTGTACTTAAAAGACAAAAAACACAAATGGAAACTTTAGAGGAAAACAAAACTTGGTTAGTATAAGAAAAGTCAATAAAACCCCACAGGAATCAACAGAAGTACTCACTCCTTTATCAACTGAAGTTCTCACGTCTAAAGACAACGCTCCAGTTTCTCCTTTAACCATGGCTGTCCTCAGCTGAAACATATTCATCGCATACTTACAACTTCACTACTTTCATCACACCATGCTATAGATCCTGTACAACACAACTCATGCTGGCATACAGGAAGGTGAGAACAGATAATTGGAAAATATAGAAATTTGTATGAGTGTGTGTTACTCACCGCTTCCTCTGTGTCTTCCCATTCCACCTCCGCCAGATCAACACTGTTATAGTTGGGTTTCGGCTTTAGCCTCTTCCCCTCTTTATACTGTCACAAACACACACACACACACACACACACACACACACACACACACACACACACACACACACACACACACACACACACACACACACACACACACACACACACACACACACACACAACACACATACACATACACATACACACAAACACATACACAAAAGCACAAAACAGGTCAAAACGAGCCCATCCCATTATGCTTGGTTAATTGCAATACACCTGTCCAGCAGGGTTATAAAGTTTCAGCAGTTTCTCAACTGCAATAATTAATTGTACAATACGATCTTTGTCTGTACCAGAGGTCGTAGATCAGGGTGAGACAGAATGTAGCCATTGTTGGTGATGAGGTAGGCGTAACCATGGACACCCAGCTAAAGAGACAGAAAGAGATAAGGACACAACACACTACACTATAGAGCACCGACACAGATCATTGACATGTAATAAATATCAAAGTATCAGAGAATCACAGTAAGTGTGCAGTATATAATTGGGGATGGTTTACCTTGTATCTTGGAGCTAATCTCATCAGTTCTTTCAAGGCCACATCAGTTCCTACCACCCCCAGCAGAATACCATGAGACAACTGCAGGAAATACAGGGCAGGTTTAAAATGCACAATTTCAGGTGAAGCTAATGGTATTAATGATTATTAAAAATGAATACTTACAGTCTCCTTTTTCTTGCTGAACACAGGCATGGCTACGGAGGTCATCAGGAGCAGGCTTTGAGCGTCACTGTTGAACAGCTGTGGTACACACATACACAGGAACAGCCACAATGTCTTTATGTTACTCTGCATTGTTTTGTTTTTGTTGACAAGCTAAATTAGTTAGCTAGTAATGAAAAAAGGAGAGAGATGGATTGGATGACGATAATGTCTAAGCAAATGTCTTAACAAGGAAATGCACAGCGAAGCTAATAAATGTTCACTGAAGTACTTTTTTTAAAGGCCCATTTAAAATAAGTAAAGTAGTGAAGCCAAGTTTCAGAAAAATAAAAATGCTAATGAAAATGAAAGCTAATGTCAAACAGTTATCCTTCAGGTTTCAGGTGAAAAACTAACTATGACTAAGCTAAGCTAACTATTGTTACTAGCTACGTTAGCTAACTAGACACGAACTAATCGAGACCACTAGACATGGTTAGCTGTTTACTGTAAATAAAAGGCTAGGCAAGACATTACAGATACTATACTATATTTTATATTGCTTATACAATCCAAGTTAAGCTAAGTAGAATTAAAGCTCTAAGTATGATTACCTCTTTTATGGTCTTTTTGTGTGAAGAGGGAGGAAAGGACAACCAGCATGAAATGGCAGTGAAAAGATATATATGGTATAGATGAAAACAAATACTGAAATAAAGGAGGAAACAAACAAAAAAGCCGGCAAGACATTATTTTACCATTTTGTCTGCAATATTCATATATACTTTGATCCTTAGAGACCCTCCATCAATGCACTTTTTGTCTTTTTAGGGGGTGCAACATTTTGTGGAAGAACCAAGGATTCAGCCGAGCAACTTTCAAATCACAAAGCAAACTCTTGACCTTTAGGATATTATTTCAACACTATTTTACCCTTGTTGTTGCAGGCAATCCAAAGCCGGCAAGGGCGGGTAGCTACAAATGCACCAGACAAGTAAATAGTTGAATTATTTTTAAGCATTTCAGCTTGACAAAAATCTGCCTTGTGGTGGATCCTTTCTAGTGTGTAGCAACACGCTAGTTGTCTGTGTGTAGTGCTGCTAAAAGTGTAACGAAGTACAGTAAGGGGTTACAATAATTTGTTCCTTTTTGCCTCTTTTAACACTGTACATTTCCCCACTGTGGGACTAATAAATGAGTAGATTATTGTATCTTAATGTGTTCCGTAACAAATACAATAAGGGATTCAAATCCAATAGTAGCATTGCAATAAATGCTTTGTTAATTTCTATGCTGTCTTACTATTATTTAAATGGAGGGTTGTATCTATCTTTTTGCAGGGGCAGGAGGTAGGGGTTGGTGCTGGAGGAATATGCTCTCTGTTAATTTAAGTATAAAAATGAGTAATTTATGTAATTTACCAACATTGGATGCTAAATACTTTCTCTGTGTTCTAGTGATTTGCTAGAGAGGTTGCTGGATGGTTGTTATGGTGATTTTAATGTCTGGTGTTCAAAGGTAGGTTATTGGGTGATAGGGTTGTCACAGTGGTTACAATGGGTTTTCAGGTCATTACCTAGGTTTTTTCTGCTGGCCAGTGCTACGTGGTTGCCAAGCTATTTTGTAGGAGTTGCTAGAGCACAACTTAGGAGTGGCTACATTGTTGCTATGGTGTTCTGTGTGGTTGCTAGGAGATTGAATTGGAGTCCGGGATGGGCTTTGAATGTTTCAGCACAACAGAAAGAGAGGCACAGAGATGATAGAATGGCTTTAAATGTTTTTTATGAAGAGAGAGGATGCATTCAAATGTTGATCTCTGTTGCCCTCAAAAAAGAAATAGCACAGATGTCCTAAACGAGACATTTTGATTACGTATGCCAGATAATTCTGATGCAAGATTATACTGTGTGTTTCCCAGAAAGCACACTATTAACTGGAGAATCAGACTGACCACAGTGTCCATATAGGCCTCAGTCCAGATTATGTCATGATCATGGTTGATGACCATTGGCCTGCTCAGTACATGGAGGTACTCCATAACATTTTCTTGGACATCAGCCAGTGTGGAGACGTGTGTGTAGTATCCTGCAGGACAAAAAAATAAATGTACACACATACCATTAGTACTCAGATGGAAAACCTAGGACCCATACTTTTTAGAAAATATGAAAAATATGCACCATATTTGGTATTGGGTATTACATTTAGAGAAGCAAACTCATTTATCCGACTTCAATAAACCTTGTATTCCCTTAAAACACTAAGCTGTTTTGAATGAAAAAAACAAAAACAGCTTGACTCTCCCATCAATGCAAATGTGCTTTTGCTTTTGAAAGCTTGGCGTAGTCGAAGGTTTATGGCATTTCTACAACTGGGAGACAATGACGTCAATGTGATACCTGTGGTGACGCTGCTCAGTGACTACAGGCTACTGAAGCACTGCCAGGTATGAAAATGTGAATGTGTGAAAGCTTTTCCCCCTTTGTATTATCTCCTCAAGAGTGCTGCTGTGAATATAACCGAATAGGCCTGCTTACTCTAGTTAAACTGAAATGGTTTATAGTTTTTTGCAACAGTTTTACATAAAGAATGTTTGTATATCTATGACAGATATTTTGTTGTTGGCAGAAGCAACTGCCAGTGTACGCAACAGAAGGAGGTGCACCTGTTACCTATTACACACAGAGACACACACGCAGTTATAATGTTTTTTGGCCAGGGATGTGTTTACGTGTATCAGTGCCGATAATCAAGTATTTAGTTGGGGATTTTTGATGTGCACAGAGCAGGATAAAGTGATTATTTTCAGGTCTGAGCTGCTGCATGACCCCATTTAATTCACGAGAGGGCAGCACCTGATACCCAGCCCCATACAGCAGCACCTGGGAACACCACAGAGGGCCAACAGACCTCCTTTCTAGCTAAATACAACATGAAGTTTTTTTTATTTAAGACTTAGCAAGTGACTGTAGTAGTTTTCACATGCATTTCTAATTATTCATTTTGACTGGGGGCACTGATTATGCAGGGGCGGCATGAAGTATGTGCATGCAAACACACACACACACACACACACACACACACACACACACACACACACACACACACACACACACACACACACACACACACACACACACACACACACACACACACACACACACACAAACACACACTCACACAAACACACATCGGAAAAACATTATTTTACCATTTTGTCTGCAATATTCATATATACTTTGATCCTTAGAGACCCTCCATCAATGCACTTTTTGTCTTTTTAGGGGGTGCAACATTTTGTGGACGAACCAAGGATTGGGCCGAGCAACTTTCAAATCACAAAGCAAACTCTTGACCTTTAGGATATTATTTCAACACTATTTTACCCTTGTTGTTGCAGGCAATCCATTTAACATTATCAGCAAATGTCATCTCTCGTCCAATCAGATAGGTGAACACTCGAACCTGGAGAGACAATAAGGTATATAGTAAAATTAACCTAACTCATTTGTTACTCCTGACAGCTTTAAATAAATACAGTCAGTGATTTGTGTTTTTGTGCTTACAGTCCATTTCAGATGATCATGCTTGTGTGTGTATTTGTGTGTCATACCCGTCGATCTGGCCAGTTGAACTCTTTAAAAACATCCCGGAAGTCCTCCATGGCGCCGTCTGTTATCAGCATGATGGCCTGGTTACACAGGCTGCCTTGGCCCAGAGCTGAAGCCTAAACACACACACACACACATACACACACACACACACACACACACACACACACACACACACACACACACACACACACACACACACACACACACACACACACACACACGCGCACGCACACACACACACACACACACTTTACTTGGAAACTTGTACTACAGAAATCATCTGATACAGACCTCTGAATTGTGTGGTGCAGATATAAAATCTCCCTAGTTGCTGCAGTTGTTTCGAAGAAGCACAAACCTCGTTGAGGATCTTGAAAGACTCCTTCATTGCGTTTTTCACTTTGCCTTCGCCTTTGACATGAAGCTCGTCGACCAATAGCTTGAAATGCTGCAAAGAGACACACGACAAATACACAGATAGTCGTTGTCCCTAGGTAAATGAAGGTCACCACCAGGTGAAAAGAGAGTTGATGGGGTGAGGAAGAGAGTGTAAAGGATGGATTATCCCCAGCTACCTGGCACTCTGACCATTACAGCAAAGTCACTATAACACCAGGAGGTAATCAGGATAATCAACACGCACAGGCAAACACACACGCAGACACCTGCATAATCAGCATCTTTGCACCTGCATTGCAGCCGGGGAATGACTGAAAAAGCACTATAGCAGTGTAATTGTACAGAAGTCCTGACGGCTCGTTTAAAGACACAGTTTCTGAATACAGGCTGTGTGCATTTCTCTGTGGATTGAGCATTTTGATACTTTCACAATATTTATATAGCACTTACACCTGCTTTATAAGAAAACATTTTTTTTTGCAATATGGGAACTTTAACATAATTATATATACCCTTAAAAATACAAACTGTAAATCATGGCTGTGATTGTTGTTAAATAATGACAAACAATGATGTTTCCTTAAAAATGTTTGCAAAATTAACTTAACCACACACCTGATATCACTTTAAAAGTATACATATTGGTCTCTTACAGTCTGTGCGAACTCACTCTGACTTATCCTACAGTGGGGATAAACATGGTAAATAGTTGTTTGGGAATGTAGGAACTCTTATCCAACAGCTACAAAGCTGAGGATTGTCTTCCTGTAAAATGTTTGTTCCAACATGAGTTTATGTGTGTAAGCCAACATCTGTAAGCCCATTCTGTTGTAGCCTGCCTCTCTCAACATTAAACCAATGGAATCCCTTGTTAACAGGTCATGTGACTGTACTTAAAATTGTCAGCGGCCAGTGACCTCACCTGATCTGTAATGATGTGAAGGGGAGTGAAAGTAGGGCATACATCCAACACATAACGCACATGCACTTACACACACACAAGCAGACTGAGCAGGTGTTGGTGTATGAAAAACAGGAGAACAGATGAGATGGAGGGGGGGGACAAAGCAGCAGTGAAACAATGAGATAATAATTGTTGTGGTCATGTAAATTCAAAAGAGAGAGATGTGTTGAGGGATAAAAAGTGCAATAGAAGAAAATGTCATGGCCTTGTGAAGAAGATAAAAAAGAGGAAATGGAGAACGCAGACAAAGAAGGAAGTGGATGAGAGGACCAAATATCTGCATTCTTGAAAAACTAGCGTCAGCGCACCTTTACCCCACATGATGAACATGAACTGGGTTTTGTCACCAAATTCTCTAGCAAACAGACGGAAACCCTGATAACACGCATTCACTGTGTTTTAACTGTGGTGTGACGATAACATAACTTCTTAACAGGATTAGTGAGATCACAGAGGTCTGTCAAGCAGAGGTCAAGTGAATCAATTAACTGTCTAGCTTGTGTCTCTTCTGTGTGTGTGTGTGTGTGTGTGTGTCTGTCTGTCTGTCTGTCTGTCTGTCTGTGTTTGTGTGTGCATTTGTGTTACCTCTCTGTTATCCAGATCAGCTTGTACCAGCATTCCCTTGAAGCAGGGCTCCACATAGCGAACATAGTCACTGTACTGGAGAGAGAAACCAAATGTTTAACCCAAAATAATCAATGATCAGAATGACAACATGATTCACTTTTATAATATTAGTTTTATATATTAATTAAGAGTTCTTAAAGTTTTAATACCCTCTAATCGATACCTAAATATCAATATCCCTTGAACATATTAGACTTGTTCACTCCAGCCATGTGATTTTGTAACACATTAACAATCTAACTATTATATAAAAGTTCAAATATTTGATTGCTGTTGTATTAAAGCTATCATATTATGCTTATTCTCAGGTTCATACCTGTATTTTGGTTTTCCACTAGAACATGTTTCATTGTTTTAACGTTAAAAAAAACATATTGTTTTTTTCTCATTCTGTCTGAATATACCTGTATTCAGTCTCTGTCGGAAATGCCCTGTTTCAATGCCTTTCTCTTAGGGTCTCCCTCCAAAAAACTGTGGTAAAAACAATGTAGTGGCATTTTCCATCTATATATAGTATAGTTGTGAGATCACGACTGCACAGAAGTCCAGACGGCTGTGTTTAAGGACACAGCTTCTGACATTTTAAAATAAAACTCTAGCACTGATTTGGCTGCGTGGTCAGTCCATTGAAAGGAGTGTAGCTTTAAATTCAGTGTAAAAACAGCTTAAGGGCAGCGGATTTGTGAGGCGTATGATCACACACACAGTAATACCAGGATAAACCATGCTTATTACACTGACTTGTGGTTACAGGGCTACACACAGCCAAAATCCTGGAAAACCTGAAAACAAAATTAATTTTGAAGCTTTGACGTTACTAAAAGTGAATGGCTTGTATGAATGTGTCTATTTCCATGTATTGTCCGCAGTCTCTGTACTGTACCTGTGTATTACCTCGTCTGTGTATTTGCGTGTTCGGGTGTTAATCTCAACAACACGCTCAGTAGGACTGTGCTGACTGCTTATGTGTGTCTGTGTTTTATGTAATCGTGTGTGTGTGTGTGTGTGTGTGTTCTTACAGCTATGATGTTAACAAAGTCATTTTCTCCCAGTGTGTCCAGGATAGTATTGATGGTGTGTTTTGCTATGGTCAGTCTGAGTCCCTTCATACTGCCACTGACATCCACCACAATTACCACGTCTTTAGGCGAAGTGGCTGCCTGGATATACCTAGAAAGAGACAGAGAGCTGAAGTAGGAAGCAATAAAGACTTTATCTTTATTAAAATGTCAATCAAATAGCACTCAGGCATGAACAGAGACTCTGTGTAATTTACCAGTAGACTAGCAGACAGACCGAACAGGTGGACTTTAAGCCTTATCCTTTTATTTGTTCCTCTGTTCTTCCATCCACGCTTGTCTTTATCTCATTATCATCATCCCTTGATTTTCCAAGCTCGTTAACATGAATGAGAGTTCCCCTAAAGCAGCTGAGATCTGCAACTTTCCAAGAAACAGTTATGTCTGAGGACAAGAGAGTCCACTTCCTGTTCCTGAACAGTAATCTTATGATTAATCCGTTATTTTTGGTGACCTTTTACTGGGAAGATATTTTGATATGCCACAGTAGGAAAAAGCTGAGGTGTAAATAATAAAATAAATAATGAGTCTCAGGGTCCTGGTATTGTGCATGCTGGCTCACTGTCACGCTGTCATGGTTTACTGGGACACTTGAATCTAACATAACCATTGTTAATATTGTTAGTAACACCTGTGCTTTTTCTATTATGACAAGTGAAAAAAAAAACTTTTATGGAGATGGTCATTTGCAGCATTATTTGTAAAAGGCTAGGCAGCTGCTGATGTATAAGCAAGTCTTAAACAACTCTTGTACCATTGCTGTATATATGTACGGCTGTCTTTGACACAGGCTGCACCCACAATTGAAACTCTTTAGGGTAATAGGAATTAGAGAGATGCTTTCAGTGTTTATAAGATGAGCTGATTTGTTTGGCCACAGCTGATGAGAGACTTAACATACCCACCTGTTACTCTCTATACATCCAACTGTACTGCAACCTGAGTTGCCTGTCTCTGGCCAGATAAAATGCTATGTGCCGATGTCCAACCTTGGCTCTGTCTCTCTATCATAGACTGTATAAAAATGGACATAGTCTCCGTCATGTCACCCATATAGCCTTAATATAATTTAGATGATTGAGTGATATAAAAATTCACCCTACTCGCAAAATTAGCTGGCTCGTGGCCTTCAAGTGGCCTTTCAAGGAACTGTAATTTTTGGCACTTCCATGTTGGTTTAATTTTTCAGCTTGGGCTGGACAACTAGTCAGAACGGATTATCTCATTAGCTGCCTCTGCAACTGATTCAACATGCTCAATTGGCCAAATAGTCACTGATATGAGCAGATTGTTGCCAGCTTGCCAAACACACTGAAAAAAAATAAAACTGATGGTCAGCCATAGACACTAATGGTGCCCAATGACAGCTGGCTTGAGGTTTTTAGAGCCAATAACTCAAGTTTGGGTCTGCAGATTGAGCTAAATTGTTATTGGTTCTTCTGCCATTCATCACAGAAGCACTACCCTGCACTTACAAACTATACAGTGAGCTACAAATATTCAAAAGGCATCAATTAGAAAGCAGAACTGACGTTGATAGGAATAAAGCCTTACCAGTTTCTGTTTCTGCAATCAAACGTGACCACACCATTTTCATCTGGAATCCACTGGATCCCTGGAGACAGAGAGAAGGATGGAGAGGTTCAGCAAAAGTAGACATTTAGAAAACTGCTGCATGGCTGCCTAGTTGGGTGGACGGATGAACAAATGGATGCATGGATGGATAGTGACAGATTGTCAAATGAGGGAGAGATGAATGAGGTAGCAGATGAGTGAAACAAGCTGTGTCACAAATCCTCTGCTAATTGCTCTCATCACACAGACACAGACACACACACACACACACACGCACACACACACACACACACAGACACACACACACACACACACACACACACACACACACACACACACACACACACACACACACACACACACACACACACACACACACACACACAGGAGAGAATTCACCAGCAGGCATATTGTGGCTGAGACAGAGTCATCACGTTTGACAGATAGCAGCTTCCTGCATCGTCAGGTGCTGTGTAAGTATAGGCTACTGTTTGGCTTGTGTAGCTGAATGTTTATCTTCAGGAATCATGTAGGGAGTCCTAAATGTAGGATGTGTACATACCTGGGTACAGCCTGAAGAAGCCGGAAGCACTGCCAAAGTACTGCCAGGTGAGAGTTGGGTCTTTCTGGAAGTTATCAATGAAGACATCATTGAGAGCCTCAGACATATAGGCTCCGTTCAGAATATCTGTATCTACAGAAAGAGAGAGAGAATGAAATTGATATTCTATTGGCAATCAAATGTATTATACAGTATGTGCAAGGGAATACAGTCTACACATATGTGTGTTCACGCGTCTGTACCTCTGTTGTAGACATTAGTAGGGACTTGTATGTTACTCAGTTGTGTGTTGACTCGCAGTTTATTGAAGTGTTCATTTTCCTCCAGAGGGAATTCTCCTCCCAACGACAATGGATTCCCGCCCTCATCCATCTTGTTGATCAGCATGGAGTTATAGTATTCAAACTAGATAAAACAATAAAGGATGATTAGTTATAGAAATTATTTGAAACATTAAAGACATTGTGTGTGTGTGTGTTCTGTCTGTACAAAGCTAAGTTAGCTTTGCATATATGCTATGAATAGAGTTCCTAAATGCTCATGTTCAACCAAGTGTGAATGACGTGAAAGGAGACAAATATGTGACACAAGCAGTAAACCTTCGAATGTGCCGTAATATGATCATAATCAGGTTTCTTCTTGAATTTAGATTTTTTTTTTTCTACAAGAACAAGTTTACATGCATTAGTGTTCAAAAGCAATATTTTTCTCATACTGTCTGTCTGATGATAGTCTTGCTTATCGGATGTTCAGCGCTGGGATAAAGCCTGACTGGCGTGCATCAGGGTAATTACTGTAACAGCACTGTAGCAGCACTTTCTACCTATATATAGTATAGTTGTGACATGACAACGGTACAGAAGTCCTAACTGCTCGTTTAAAGATACAGTTTCGGAATACAGGCTGTGTGAATTTCTCTTACTTTACTTATACTTTCACAGTATCTGTGTAGCACCTCGACCTGCTTTATAATAAAAAAGACATTTACAATACCTTTAATATAGTTATGTTTAGGAAGGGGTTTACCAATGAAGAATAATACATTTTGTGTATAAATCAGTGGTTAGATACTCTTAATGCATAAATTGTATTGGCTTAAAAGTCATAAACTGCACAGAGGGTTATTGTTCTTGTATTAAAGCATGTTGTCACATACCTGCAGTGTTTCATTGTACTCGTGGTACAAGTCAGCATCTTCTGCTGCTTCAGCTAACCTCTGTGATAAAATACAGCAGGTTAAAGATAAGCTCTGCCCATGTAGTAACAACTATCAGCCCAAGCTTACACACTAGACTAAACCTTGCTTTAACAGAATGTATCATTATTACCTTCACAGATTTCATCTTCCTCCCAAGCATCTCCTCCATCTCCTCTGCAAACTTTTTTACAAGCTCCTCTCCGTCCACCTCCTCTATCTTCACCGCACTCTCAACATCCTTGTATTTCTTAAAAACAGACACAGTTTGCATATTGGTATCATTGCTGATATTGTTCATGAGCTCCTTAAATCAATAAAACAAACAACACAGACAATAAGGATTATAATATGCCTTCATTTTGACTATGCCATGATGTCACTGCATTTATACTTTTAGAAGTTACGTACAATATCAATTTGATTAGTGCTTAAATACACCATGGAAAACAACAAACAGAGACACGCCCATAACCATAGATGAGAGATCCTGGTATAGTACAATGATACACACACATACACGTAATACAGATGGGGGTCAAGCCCTGACTTCATCCCTTCCCCAGACTCCCTCTCTAATCTGCAATATGACCGAGTGATGCAACAAGAAAACCATCCATTACACGCTGTGCCGTCTGACTGACATCTGTGCATGTTCTAATGTATTTTCCCGGCTGCTAGTGGGTTTGATTCATTGCGCTATTAAATTAAAGCAGTTAAATAAATATAATTTAAAGGTCCCATATTATGCAAATTTTTAGGTTAATACATGTTTTGGGGTTTTGACTAGAACATTTTTACATGCTTTACTGTTTTATAAAACACATTATTTTTCTCATACTGCCTGTCTGAATATACCTGTATTCACCCTTTGTCTGAAACACTTTGTCTCAACATCTGTCTCTTTAACACCCCCCCCCCCCCCAAACAAAGCCCAGTCTGCTCTGATTGGTCAGCATTTCCAGGCATCTGTGCTCTTTGAGTCATTGTATCCTAGGATTGACTGTGAAGGCACTGTAGCAGCACAGTATTTATATAGCACCTCGCCCTGCTTTAAATAATTTCCCCCAGGGATTATTAAAGTATATCTATATATATATATATATATATATATATATATATATATATAGATATACCTATATATCTTATTCTGATTTATTATCAGAGAAAAAATGAAAAATTTTCACTTTTTACGATATGGAACCTTTAAGGGACTGCTTGCTGTTGCTGTTGCTTGTGGACTTAAAGGTTCATTTCCGACACTGATGATAAAGGCGTAATTTATGATGATAAATTTCCAGTAGATGTTTGCTTTGGTGCTGGACACATTTTCTATTACCTTCAGTGAAATAACTACCCTTCCTTAACAATGTGATAAAGGTTATCAGAGTGTGTTGAGAAAACAGGCTTGATAATGGGAAATTCTCAGCTCCCAGTGTCCCTGACAGGCGGGGAAAGGCCCTTTAGCAAGTCAGATACAATATTTGGTAAACTGTTGGCCTAAAAATAAATTTTCACTTTCCCCATTACAGGGGAGAGGCTGCCAGACTAGATTTGACAGATAAGAGAGGCAAACAGATATAAATGAGAACAAAGATGATAAAGAGCTCTATTAGAGCCTTCCTCAAATAACGCTAAAACCCCTTTCCAACAAAAGCAAAGCTCCAACAATTTCTATATTATCCTCAAACATAAATTCAAACAACTCAATATCCTATTCAGTTTACACACAGTCCCACGATAACGAGAAAGTCATCAATTAGACAGACATGGGTGATTAATGCCTTCTTGTTACTGCGATTAAACTAATGCACCGGGTGCTTTTTACACAACACTGACTAAATAAAACCAGAAAGTTTGCAACTAGGAAAAATATACCTACATTATATATCAATAATAATAGTACTGATAAATTAACATGACAATTGCAACAACAATACCATCACTTTTACTGATGTTGTTTCTGGGGCAGCTCGAGTAAAGTTAGTCAGTATTTTACATCCTGTGTGGTTCCTACTCTGGTAAAATTGTTCCTACCCGCTAAACATTGAGGTCATCAGAGGTTAATCCAGTCTAAAATACAGCCACAAATAACAAACTACTTCTGCTTGTGATTGTTTTGACAGCAATCTATGGAGGTTGGTTATTTGTGCAACTAGATTGATGGGTGATTTGCGTTGTACAACATGAAAAATGCGTGGTAAAACAAAAATAAAATACATATAGGCTGCAGAAGGAGATGGTCAGTAGGTGCATGTCTGTGAACACAGTATGTGTGTGTGGCAGATGGTGAATGGGCCTCCTAGGGATTCTACAGGATGACATGCGGATAAGATCGCACATCCTAATTACTAAAAGACAACACACACACACACACACACACACACACACACACACACACACACACACACACACACACACACACACACACACACACACACACACACACACACACACACACACACACACACACACACACACACAGACACACACACACACACACACACACACACACACACACACACACACACACACACACACAAGCATCTTCTTCAGTCTATACAAATATGAACACAAGTCTTATTTAACAGAGTTCAATGGGTTACAGTATACCAGCATAACATTTCTGTATGTATTGTTAAAGCACACTAAACCTTTTAAAAGTCAATGCAAACAATGTGTGCAAGCGTATTTATGATTAAGTGTGTCATCACATTGGTCTCTGGGCCATGTGCAGATGTTGTACTGTACAGCAAATGTATGCCAGTCAGTCGTGTTCCCATTGGCCGAAGGAGGAGAGGGGAGGGGGAGGACACAGACCCCGCCTGTCTCAGTCTGATGATGTCATGTGCTCTATATCCAACACTCTTCTTTACGTCTCTTCATTTAAGTTTTTCTATATACCAGCAGACAAATTATAAGTCACTGTTTTCTGCAACCCTATAGATAGCTGGTCATACATGTACATTCTCTGGTATGGCCATATACTTTATGTCAGGAATAATTAATTAAAGGGGTTAGATCCTCACCAAGACCTGTACTCCCCCTCCCCCCTTCAACTTCCCTGATTAGTCTGAAATGGTAAATTACTGCGACATAAGCCGATGCATCTTAATTGACCTTTAGACATATGAAATTGTATTTGTGTAAATATGTATGTGTGTCTGCAGCTTCCTTTTAAGAAGTGCATATGCGTATTCATGTGTCTGTAGACATCATGTGTGTCTGTATTTGTCAATGTACGCACATGCTTTTGTGTGTGTATTTCTTACCTTCTGTAGCAGTTTAGCTCCAGAGTATCTGCCGGAGAGGGCAGCTATCTCTTTGCCAAAGGATACAGCCCACTGCTGAACCCTGGACACGGAGGAAATGTGATCAGTGACGGATAATAAAAGCGGTTATCAATATCTATGAAAACAATGCAGTAGATTTAAAAGGCACTGTAGGTTTGCTTGTATTAGTTCATTAATGAATGAAAGCACCTATACAGTCCAATCAGTCAAAAACATTTTGAACATCATGGCAACCCAAAGGATGGTCTTATCAACTGCTTAAATTACACCTACAAGTTATTGCTAAATTATTTCCTGCCATTAAAACAGAGCGTTCTCTGACAGGGTGAATACAGGTACATTCAGACAGACAGTATGAGAAAAATAGTATATTGTTCGAACATTAAAGTATGAAGGTTCAGTATGAACCTGAAAAATTAGCATAATATGGGACTTTTAATAAAACAATTATTTCTAAATTAGGAACCCCTTAGAAAGGGTTGCTTATAAGAAAGAAGTATCTTATTAACATTTTGCCAAATAAAAGTCAGAATCAGAATTGACTCCATTAATAATAATTTTCTTATTGTGCTTTTGATCTGAAACAATTGTGGAGCAAATCATATTTGAACTTATTTCACTGCCAGAAGCAGAAAAGTGAAATACTTCCCTCAAGTAGAACACAGTGCTTTGAGAAAAGAGGAAATGCCTTTTTCCAAATCACCCTCTGCAATTTTTTTCAATTGCACCATGACCGATAACTAGGGACTAATAAGATTCTCTGTAGGTGACCAAGGTGACCATGAATGCACGTAACCAATCATGATAAGATGTAACCCTGCATTCGCCAATAACAGATTAAACAGATTACTGTTAAGGTGACAGTAAAAGCTGACAGTCTGCCAGGTCAAGGGTGCTCAATAACATGAGGCCATTCTCCAAATCCTTCATGCGAATGCAAACAAGGTAAGGTAATAGTGGTAGACGGGATGTAACAGATGGCTCAACCAATGGGGAGACAGCCAGCTCGATGCCAGTTATTAGGCAAGGTTATCCAAGCCAGTCATTTCTGAAATGTGGACTTGTTGATATGCTTATTCTGAGTGTGGGTTCATTCTAAAATGTGAGAGTTGAAAATGTAGAGGTGCTAGGTGGGAGTGTTCTGTGTACTGTAAATCTTTTTTTTTTTTTTTTTTCGGTGTATCAAAGGCTGTCTTGACTGTTGAAATAAGACAGATCAATGTCACTGTTTGAAGGTAGTATCAAGAAAATATTTTGACAGATAAATGTGGAATTAATTTAGATAGTTAAATAGCTTGTTGAAAGGTTTATTACACACTCCCTGTAGTGCCTCTAAGACCACATGCTGTTAAAGAGCAACGTTGCTGTGGGAGACAATACCACTGTACAAGCTTCAAAATGACACAGACAGATGACAACATCTCATTCACAGCCTTTTTATGAGGGTATTTTAAGAAGTCAGAAAAGAAGTTGCCCATCTCCTAAACTGATAGTGACGTGACAGTTTATATGTTTTCCTCCTGGCAGCAGAGCCATGTTTCGACGCTAAAGATTCGACCTTCTTGGCCTGAAATTTTCCGGTCATGTCCTGAGTCACTTGCAGAGCCAGAGGGGAACTGCTGCCAAATCTTCCCCAGGCAGAGTGGAGCACTTTAGGCTCAGTGACCTGTGTTAGCCCTGCTGAACTCTGCTGTCCCTGAAGCTTTAATCTCCTTGTCACACACCAGCCAGCCCAGTGACGGCACATACTCTCTGGGATGTAGAAGTACAGAACTCACACACAATATATACCAAAACTATGCAATCAGCCGTTGCTTTTATGGTTATGGTTGATAAATCTGTTGGAGATTTGATTGACCAAACTATTAAAGTGTGTATGTCCAGTGACATGATTGCAAACACAGATATTAACAACATCCAATCAGTGCGAGTAACAAAATACTGTGTATTTCTCTGTCCCTCTCAACTTCTTCCACTTTATCTTTCACACACACACACACACACACACACACACACACACACACACACATACACACACACACACACACACACACACACACACACACACACACACACACACACACACACACACACACACACACACACACACACACACACACACACACACACACACACACACACACACAGTTAATAGGCTATTGTGGACTGACAGCACTGTATCGATCTATTAGTGTTTTTAGTCAGCAGGAGGTTTGAAAGCTGTTCAGGGAAAAGAGCCTCGTCTGGCTTCTGGAGAACAAACAAACGCAGCGTTTCATTCCCAAAAGAGAAAGAGAGGGAATAGAGAGAAAAACTGACCGCTTATCTTACAAAGTGAGTGCTAGTGTGAAAAATAAAAAACACAATTTGAGGCACTATGAGTTAATGCATGTCCCTTGTGTACAAGCCATCTTTGTATTTGGGAAATGTTGAGTGAATCATTTCTACAGTAAGAACCCTCCACTTACCCCAGGTATAACATGACAATTTTAAAAGATATGGTTTTAGGAATTCATATTACAGGACAAACAAGGACAACGAAGAGGAGTTATGATATTAAGGTGGGACAAAGTTGAAAATAAACCCAAATCAACAGCACTGTAGAAATGAAATATGTGAACAAATTGAATTGTTTGATGTTGCAAAGACTTTTCTAATAAAGATCGAAGTGAAACCTACACATTGGATCAACTGACATATAAACAGGACAGAGCACACTGATGAGCTAAATGCGAACGTTGGAATGCTAACAGGCTCACTGTGACAAAATTGCTGATAAACAAGCTGATGTTTAACAAGTATAAGTGTGAAATACTGTATTCTACATGTCCTAATTTATTATGACAAAACGTATATTGGTCTTAAATAATAAAAAATAATGGTGGCACTAAGAAAACCATAAATAATAAATAGTAAACATAACAAGAATGCCAGTTTTACACTTTAGTTTTTACTTTATTGTTCTTTTAATTCATATCTGTGCATAGAAAATGGATCTATCATCTTAAAGTGTAGCTGTAGAGAGGCTGTAGGATAGTTTGCCAGTTAGCTACACCCCTACTCCACAGGTGACCATATGGCCCATATGTATCTGTGTGGAGTAATCAACCAAAATAGAAAGAACACGATTGACTCATCCATCTCACCAGTGGCTTTTAAAAGGAAAAAAAGCACGTAGACATACCAGGGAGGTCCACAGGAAAATGATCCGGTTCAACTGTTGATGTCATGTCTTAAAAAAGCATCTGACTTGTATTATCCTCGGGATAAGCGGTTGAAGATGAGATGAGATGATATGGCCGCACATTGTGTCTCGATATAAGAGAGGATGCAACCATAGTACACAGGTGAATATCATAACAGCACCCAGTCAGGTGGTTGAGCAACTTTTGTGAAAAAGGTGAATAAGTCAAGTCAGTCAAGTTAAGATCCGGAATGATCTACAAGATCAAATACTCGAGTAAGTTTATTGGGTGAAAAATGAATGTGAATGTGCATGTGCAAATTTGTCTCTTACAAATTTTTTTTAGCTTTGCACACTGACATCAGAACTTGATGTGACTGGAATAGATCCTCCTGATGATTCAGTCCCTGGGGGTGAAAAGTCAGTATCAGAGTTTTCTACTCACGTTTCTGGTGAGAGCTTCATCTGGCCCTCGACCATCAGGCACAGTGAGCCGGAGAGGATAATCCACAGCAGCATCATCAGCAACCTTGCTCCGCGCGGCCCACTTCTGCCCGATTTACTGACATTCCCAGAGCTTCCCCAGCTCCAGCGGTTCATCCCTGCAGCTGCCGCAATCTGCATCAGTCCAGCAATTGTTGTATGCTGACTCCAGGAGAAAAGGGATGAAATTAGGACAGCGCAGAGTGAGATTATTAGTGCACAGGTCACGTTGCACAAAGAGGGAAGTTGTTTAGTGAATGTACAGTGGGGTTTTAAGAGCTTTTTCTTTGAAAAAAACTATGAGAGTAAAGTAAAAGAGAAGCTGTAAGTCGACAGTAAAATAAGTTAAAAAGCTCCTTGGAGCAGAGGCGAACTGCGAAGATGATGATCATTCTCTGTAGGTCTATTAAAACGAGTAAACAATCTCATTCATTGTTAATATGAAAACACTGATTATAGCTGCTTTAAACATGAGGACATAATTACAGGGGAATCTAAGATACGCTTTTTGTCAACTTGCCTGGTAAAGTAGGCGTTACAAAAATGTAAAGATCCAGTCAAATCCAGTTTTCTCAAAGACATTCATGCATTGTTTAAATCTTGAGACTCTCCAGTGACTTGAAGAGAGGCAGACTTTGTTAGCGAGCAGTCTAAAATATACAAGGATCCATAGTAACATGTGGGAAATCTGTGACAGTCCGAGGCCTGCTCAGGAAAAGCAAAGGATCCAGAAAGCTCACATGCGACATCCGATGACAGGGAAAGAAGGTCATCCTCACAAGGGTCACAGATTTAAGACTTGACTTCCAAGAATGATTCTGAGAAGTATTTGTGTGGAGGGACTTGAGAGACAAAAGATTGAAACAATCCCAGAAACACAGGCAGGATGCTAATTTTAAACAAAAAACACACAAGCTGGAGCCCAAAAGTGGGTTGCAGGAAGATTAAAATATGTCCCCAAAATCATTAAAGACAGCATGGTACTGAAGATTACTCACTATGTCATGTGGTCAAAGCTTTAAAACCATTCCCTTTGAGACATGCGAGTCTGCAAAGAAAGTTCAAATATGACTGGTAACAGATAAAAAGAGTCTGAGTGATGATTTGATGTCAGCTCAGCTGGTTACCCCGGAACACAATATAGTCTAGAAAGCTCTTGTTCCCGGTGTCAAAGGTCAGTTCTACGCACCAGGAGTCACAACGGAGTCTTGCCATGTTCCTACACCTCCCTCTCCGCACCCCTTAATCCTATTTCTACTGCTCCCATCATCCGCTTCTCTCCTCCATGCTCCCTCTCTGGAATCTACAGGATGAAAAGAAAAAGAGGGGGGAGTGATGAAAGACTTGGGTTGTCCCGGGGAAACTTCTTTCTTCCCGCCCCGAGTTCAGTCCTTGTTATCTGACAGCGAGGTATTTCCGAGCAGGACGCACACACACATATTCCCAAAAGACAGGTTTTTCTGCTGTCCTTTCTTGAATGATTCCTTCCTGCTGACCTCACATATTCCGGTGGATCCAGGCCAGAATCACGCAGCACTGGGACACGAATACGCTACGAGTAAAATGGATTGGGTGATGGATGGATGGAGGGATAGTGGGACTTCCTCTCTCTCTCTCTCTCTCTCTAGCGTATCTCTTCCTGCTCTCTGGGACCAGTTTATACCATAATCCAGGCAGGATTAAACCCCTCCTCCCTCCATCCCTATCTCTCTCTCACTCTCTCTCTCTCTCTCACACACACACACACACACATTAACACAAACAGTATCCCACTATCATTTTCTCTATCGCTCTTTGACCTACTGTCTTTCTACTCCTGCTTCTCTTTCTAGTTGTGTTTCTCTCCCTCTTTTTCCCTTAATCTTTCTCATCCGCCTTTCTTTCACCTGTTATTTCACCATCCTTCTCTCCGTTTCCCTCACTTCTTTGTTTTTCCGCTTGGTCTTTCTCTGTGTGTCTGTTTTTTAACTGAGAAAGCGAGTGGAAAGTCATCTGTCATGGTGGAAGAGGAGGAGAAAGATGAGAAGAAAGAAGAGAGGACACGAAAGAAGAGAGGAACAGAAGCACAAAGAAGAAAAAATGGGAGTGAAGGGGGATGGGAGGACGTCAGGATTCGTGTAGGCAACATTTGTGCTAAAAGAAGCTAAACAGAAAAAGAAAAACGCTGAGGAACGTGAAGAGAGTTCTGCTGGGATGGTTGTAGTTGTATCAGAAGGGATTTGCTATTTGTGGAGGAAGATGCACTTGACTGACACAATGTTATAATATAAACACACTGAGACACCTAGTGGCCTGTCACTGCCTCACATGAATGCAAATGTACACACACATACAAACACACAGTGCTGCAACATTGATCTATCAACTGCCCCTAGAGCAATTCATGTTGAAATGTTTTGCGTGTGCTTGGTTTATCTCCCTGGGTCTACCTGCGTATTAGCACTTGCAAAAATCCCAAATATGGATTCATATTCATCTCTTTTATCATTTCTACTCTGAATTTAGTAGTATTAGTGTGGAATTATGTGGAAATCATTTGGTTTTGGTGTTTTGGTGAAGAACACTGTTGTGGGAATTTTTTGGAAATTTGTAATTCATAATCATAATTTTGTCAGGTCAGACGCAGTTCAGTGTCTCCTCTGTCTCACCTTCTTAATGGATAATGCAAATAACTAACTCATGATGGTATGATGGCATATTTGTGCATCTGTACCCTGTGTTAGACACCTTGTGATGAGAGAGGTTCAGAATGTTCAGAATTGTAATGTGTAAGGCGTGTTTTTGTTTGGTCTAAAGACGTCACCCAACCAAGGCTTTTGGCGTCCTGTCTCTTCCCCTAAAAGACTGGGCACGATTTGGCTCGTTGTCATTCCTGCTAGACTCTAGCTTTGTTAGGACGCAGGGATGAACGTATTTTTGTCTGCAGAGGAAAATGCTTTGGCAAAATAAACCACGGAGAAAAAGCTGATCCTGTTTGTTGATCTTTATTGAAGAATCTATTTCCACAACAACACCTAATTTTTTCTTTGTCCCCAGAAGACCATTGCATGGGTCCTCAGTCACAGAAACCTGTACATTCAGTCATGCTAAACAACTTTTTCAACTGTTAAACATCAAAACCAGAGCTCACACAGCTCGTTAAGATTGCACCTTTCAAATATCTTAAAAAAAAAAAGAGTACTCAGTGTCTTTGTGTTCCTCCAAATTTGGGATTAGGCAATGAATGTAGACTTTTCTGATGCATACTTTCAACTTCTTGTAAAAGGCTTTGGGTAAATGCATGAGCCAAATGAACGAATTGTGGCACACCGGTCACTCATGAAACACTTTCTATTTTACATCACAAGTAACTCTATTCATTTTTTTATTTCAACCAGTGTGGCTTCAGAGTGTTATTGCACATTTTTAAAGCTGTGAGTGAATTCTTAAATAAGCAATCTTGTGTTTAATGCTAGTCTAACACTGCACAGCCCAAAATAATGTTTAAAACTATGAAAGAGCTACAGTGGTCACATGACTTTGAAATGACGTCTAGAGCTAAAGTGGGCTGTCTGCTGCTTTGACCATTACACTACATTTATCTAAATACCAGGGACACACAAACACACACACGCAACCTTAAAGTGTGAGGTTAATGTGCAATGTTCTGTGGTTACAGCTAACATGCACAGCTACAACAATTAAAATTCCTTTGCATATTAAAAGCGTGTACGTGTACGTATACAGACACACACACACACACACACACACACACACACACACACACACAATAAAACATCTGCTCATGCTCTTGTGAAAATGAAAACGCAGTATAACAATCTGGCACATACACACATACACACCCACATGCAGAAAGGGTCGGATTAGTAACATGAAGGGATAAGAGACCGACTGACATTTAGTGACACACACAGACACGCATGCACATAATACATATGCACACAGACTAGCAGCGTGTAACAGCTGTGGGACACCTCCTCCCCCACTGACCCAGATCACTGATGATTGGGACGAAGTATCCCCCCCCCCCCCCCATGTGGATGAACTCTTGATTTTTCTATCAGCAAAAGAAGGAGTTCCACATAAAACTTCCTCTGAAAGTAATGTTAAAAGACATGGGTTGAAATACACCGGAATTATCCTTGTAAAATGATTTGCCGTAGACCAAAGACTTGTAAGAACCTTAACAGTCCAGAAAATTATTCCTGATATTCAGCAGTGGTGTGAGAACAACTGTTTAACATTAATTTAAAAAAAAAAAAAAAAAAAAAAAAAAGTTTTGCAGGAATTTCTCTAAGACGGCCAAAAATGTTGCAGATATTTGCAAATTCTAAATGAGAATGTGGAAGAAAAATACTTTTATATAATTTACTTCACATTAATGTACTTTTCAATTTACTTGCCCTTGAATTTCTCAAGAATTTCATTTTTTTAAAGTGCAATATTTTGGCCCTTTTTTGTTTGTACACTACTTTTATATTAACATTTTTAGATTTCTATTTCATGAACAATTCAATATATACAGTGTATATATCTATATACATATATATATATATATATATATATATAACTATTATCCTCAAACACCATCAAGCTCCATTGTAGCATAAAATACTAAAGAAAACTCTGAGCATTATCACTCACCTGAGCCTCTGAACAGCTTAATTATAGTTCCAACTTTTCTTGTCTGTGTAGAGAGAGAGACTGAAAAAAATGACAAGTAGAAAGTTTCTTAAAATACAGTTTGAACACAGAACTCTTGTGTCTGAGTGAAGATTAAAAACCATAAATAAGACACAGAACCATAAAACCTCAAAAAGAACAAACACATTATTATTCTACAAGTTTGTCTCATTCATCTACTCTTGGAGTTCCAAAATGAAACCAGTTACTAATGCAGATGATATCCTCCATCTGAGAATACATTGGCAACAAAAGTGGTCTGGACTCCCTGTAAAAATCTGAAGACCCCGCCTCTCTGGACACACACAGACATATACACACACACACACACACACACACGTCATTGATTAGTCAAAGCCAGGGCTTATAGTCAGCCCTTACTTTTGGCTCCATCAGCTAAACCAATGGTCTGGAACCTCCTTTGTGTGCGTTTGTGTGTGTGTGTGTGTGTGTGTGATTCCTAAAAAAATGAAGATTTAAACAATATTCTTAAAGATATTATAAAATGCTCTGGCATTGATATGACACTTTTAAGACTATACTTTCAAGTGTTTAAGTGCAGCAGATTGATTGGACTCTGATCACTTCACACTGCGTTTCCAATCAGGGTTTTGATTCCCAGCTGTTATTAGGGAGACGTTAGCAGTCCTAATAACAATACCAATTAGTAACAATGGAATTTGTCATAAGAAGATACCGAAAAATATTATGAAACACTAATGGTCAGGGTGGTCAGCGAGTTTATCTAAAGAAACACACTGTATGTCTCTACGCCATGGAAAGTGACAGCTCATTATCCCCATTGTCGTTATGGGACACCAGCCGATGACTTCGTTTGAAGGGTCAATTTCTATGAATCAGTCAATTAGGCTTATGTGTGTTATGTGTGATTTGTTATCAGGTAATTTACTCAGAGCCAATACATGCCGTTGTTGCACTGTGAATAAAAAAATCTCAGATGCCACGAAAATGATTGAAGGGACCCAAAATACATGAACATCAGTGGAAAAAATGTACATTGTTTTAGGTTAGCTTGCATGCTATTTGGCACCATTACAGTACTTTTGATCTGTATATATATTATTATTGTAAATTGATATTTTATATATATATATATATATACACACACTGTTTTATATTCTGTTTTTACACATATATATATGTTATCTGTGTAATATTTTTGTTAAATAACGTTGTTTGTATAGCTGGAGTTTGCTATGAAAATAATTTCCCGCTGGGATTATTACAGTATTTTTGATTCTGACTCACTAAAACACAGAAAAGGCCAGGAGACAACAAACAAATATGACGGTGGGATTGTTTCATTTCCAATATTAAAAGAATCTTTTGATAATTTATTTTTTTTAAGGAGTATATTCAAATATGAGCATATATTTCTATCTTTAAAAGCAGGGGACAAAAACAAT
The DNA here is from genome assembly GCF_963691815.1 of Echiichthys vipera. NCBI lineage: Eukaryota > Metazoa > Chordata > Actinopteri > Perciformes > Trachinidae > Echiichthys > Echiichthys vipera. Next base: position 10,555,964 of record NC_139845.1, on the reverse strand, counting down.
CTCCACCACAGGGTCCGTTTAGTAGCTGCTTCATATGCTTATGACGGTCACGTGATCTGATCAGCTACTTAATGGACCTTGCGTGAGATTGTTTTCTCAAAGGCTGCTGGGTTACTTTCCCTCTCCTCTTCGGTCTTGGTACAAAACTGACTCGTTCAGTTAAATTAACACCATTGTGTCTGCAACTCTGCTTTATTGACTTGTGCTTGGTGCTCAGTTAAGCATGACAAACACATGGGTTGATTTGATATTGGAAAAAAATGTATGTTGTATAAAGTCCATTAGAGTTAAGTAGCTAAGGTCCCTCAATACTGCTGGGTATGTAAAAACTATTGATTAATCACTGTATATATTATGTTACTCTATCGATTGTGGTAATGGTGTGACATTAAAGCAATAATTAGTGCACTTGAGGCTGGCTTAAACTTACATAACAATGATAATCATAATACAGTCAGCCATGCAGATCCACTGACACAACAAAAAAAGACAACACAAGCAGTTTGAGAACATTTAATAACCAATTAAAATATATTCCAGTTTATGTAAGAGCAAAACATTCCTGACAAAAAGAAGTAAAACTTGTGTAAAAAGATTTCAATTGACATTTCAATGTCTCAAATGATCTTAAATGAAAATGTAAAGAAAAAGACAGATATTTTGAATTGAAAAAACAAAACGGCATCTGAATAATAAATGTAGATATGTTGTATAAGAACACACTTTTACTTGCTGTACATTTCATTGTAATGTAACATGCTGGTTATTTGTATTATATGAAGAATACATTTGGCTTGAGTACAAAAATAGGAATAAAATATTATTTTTTCTGAAATGTATTCTCTTTTTTGTTGTTGCTGTTTTTTTCTGGTAGCTACTGTAAAGTCTGGCTGTGTGATAAAATGTATCATCTTTGAGTGCAACTTCTTTACTGTACTGAGTGAGGAACTGAGTGATTCTGAGTAGGAAAACTTAAGTTTGGTTGGTTAAATCCCCATTTAAATCTCTATTTAACCAACAATTTATTCAACTGGACATACAATCAATAGCAAAATGTTTGATAAATAAAACGTTTTATGATTCCTGAGGGGAATTTCTGTAAGTTTTGTTTGGAAGACAAAATGTTTAGGAATTGTTCACTGTACTTTGAAAGTTCAACAACAACTCGAGTGATATGTTAAAAGATTGTCAATGGTTTTACTTTGATGATGAAAATGAAATAAAAACTCTGACTAGATTATCTAATCTTTAACACCGTCCATTCACATAAGTGACAATCTGCCACTAAGTAAAAACACAGATGCGCCGCCGAACTAGCTCTCTGTGAGGTAGTGCAGGTTAACAATCTCCTCCCTTGCTACTTCAAGTTAGATGCATACCATGTCTTTTTGAATTATTTCTTCAAAATAAAATAATATTACTGTAACAAAAATAGCATTTTTCGATATTTACCATAGGTGGAGTCTGCTGAAAAAGGAGGAAAGAAATCTAAATGACATGGTTATCATTTCAATAGATTTAAAATAATTTGAATAGTAAAATATACAGACTTAATCTTCATTTAGAAAGCAAACTAGTAAGAACTTCATTTAAAAACAATTGTAAATTAAATTCCAACAAATTCTGATAACACCTAAACATACTTACTTTCCTTAATGTACAGAAAACCAAACATGTTTAACATGTCAGCTTCAAGTCAGTTTGAGTATATCCTACAACACTAGTTGTTCAAACAGGAAGACTTATTAAAGCCCAGAAGGCTGGCTGGTGTTAGACGACTGTGACGGGGTCAAGGCTACACATTATACCAAAACAAACTAAACTAATAAAATATATTTTTGCTACATTTGGTGAATATGTAGCACAGGGAACTACTAAATCCAAACACCTTGGGAATACAGGTGAGGTTGCAGCATATTTTATCTTCCCAGAGCATAGGCTACAGTTCGCCCCTAACTACAGGTCATGTCAAGACTGTATGGTTTGTTACATTTGTGCCAATAAAATGTGGTCCTCAGAATGAGAGAATTTGTTTTTTCAGAAGAGTCACAGGATGAAAAGCTGTATTTTCTGCTATGGATAGAAACACGTATCAGTTTTGATAACTGCTTTTTTTGTTGCGATGAGAAAAACTTGGTTTGAAGTGAAGAAAAGTCAGGTTGACTGGCTATATATTGCAGAGGAGATACAGCAGGATGTGGTGTATCCATATTAGGTGTAGAGGAATGAGCCTCACTGCTCTGAACAGGGCGTTTGCAGAGACAGAGGTTGTGTAGTGTCATCAGTACTTGCTGGTGGAGTCATTAGCAAAGCGGCTGATGTAGGCTTCATAGATGGTGTCCAGGAATGAGCCGTCAGCCTGAAAAACACAAGCAAGGATCATCATACTGTAGGTCTATATTTGCACATGTACTAAACACAACAAATGGACAAAGTGAAATAATCTGAGGCCATTGACATATAATGAGTCAGTGTGAGATACTTTCATTTATGTCATCATTACCTGGATCAAATGCAGCAGTGTAGCTTGAAGCTGGCTTCTGGACAGAACTCCGATCTCCTGCTGCATCGGGGGTCTGGACAGGCTCTCCGGGGCGACCGCTGATAAACCGCCACCACTAAACTTTGCCTGAGTGAACACACTGGGAGAGAGAAGCAGGTTGGGGGCCACAGTGGCTGGTATCCGCTGGGGGGAGATGACCTGGATAGACAGGGACATTTTCTTAATAGTACTCCTTTAAGCAACCTAAAAATAACAATGAAAACAAATGGTAACAAGATAAGGACACCGCTAACAGAGTCCATAGTGCTTACCTGAAACTGCAGAGCAGCCTTTTGACCCAAAGTGGCTGTGGGCTGGTTTGGGACTGGGCCTACCACTGGGCCTGCACCGTGACCTTGAGTGGGCCCCAGGAATCGAGGGGCCAGTCCTGGACAGAGTCGAGGGGGATCATGGGGAACCAGGCTTTGTTCCTGCTCGACCAGCTGGAGCTTTTGCAGGAGCTCATGAGGCGACACCACACCAGGCATCTGGGAAGACAGAACTGACAGGAGAGCATGAGGGACCAAATGATTAGAATTGTTTTAACGGCTCACACAGATTAAACATCACTTAAGCATCTTGGCAGAGATGTTTTAGAGTTTAAATAGAGAAATGGCAACAGATGGATACATAAATAGTCTAATACATGTGAGGATATTCAGTGTAGAGCTGCAACGATTAATCAAATAATCAATTAGTTGTCAATTGTTGAAAATAATCGACAAATATTTTGATAATCGATTAATCTGTTTGAGTCATTTTTTAATGACTTTCTATGACTGTAAACTGAATATCTTTGAGTTGCAGATGAAAAAAGACATTTTAGGACACCATCTTGTACTTTGGGTAACACTGATCAACATTTCTCACAATTTTTACTGACAAACAATAGATTAATTAACTGATTGGTTAATCGATAAAATAATCAACAGCATTAGTTGCAGCCCTAATTCAGTGGATCGTTTTATCAAAGGTATTCAATCAGGCATCTTACAGATATATTCAATAGACCCATCAACCAGACACCCAAACACTAGCAAGCAGACATAACAGTTATTAAGAACTGGACTTGGTGCTCAGCTTTTCTCAAATGTAACTGGATTCACAAAACAGAAACTACAAATTGACTGGTTATTATTTTCAGGAAACTGATATACCATGTAAAGGTTGGATGACTTGGTCATTGGTCATCTGAGATGACATCAAAAAATGTTTTTACTTTTAGTTACTTACTTTTATACATTATATTATTAATAGTACTTACTTATTATGTACATAATACTTCACTCCTACATTTGCCGGAAGGTGTATGTGGTAGACTTATTCAGTACACGGTCATACTGCATAGTCATAGCACAGTGATAGGATAAAAGATGTCCCACCTGTTCCCTGTACACTTGGAGCTGACTGGCAGTTGTGCTGTGCCTCTGGTTGAGGTTTAGAAAGGCTGAAAAACAGCTGCTGGTTTTGTTGCGCTTGAAGGTGGGAACATGACACAGAATCCAACATTACAGGCTGAGAGGAGAGATGAGGATTCTTCTGCAGAGGCAGAGGGTTGGAGGAGGGAAGAGGCTGCTGGGCTTGGAAAAGTCTCCTGATTGGGTCAGCTTGAAGTAGCTGCTGTTGATGAAGGAGGTGCTGCTGATGATGATGATGGTAGAGATGGTGATGGTGGTGGTGATGCTCCAGCGGCACCCCGTTGTCACAAAGCCTGTTCTCGGGGGACTCAGACAGGGTCTGAAGCCCCCCTCCAACCACCCCGGCTCCTCTCTGTCCCTGCATGAGTTTCTGGATGGCTGCACATTGCTGAGGCTGGTCCTGCTGCTGCTGATGGGTGTTAGTGGGACTCGGCAGCAGTGCCACAACATTTCCACCATGTCCCCCGACTGTTTGTCCGCCGACTGCAGCCCTGTGTCCTCCGTCTGAACACCCAACCATGGCAACGTTCCCAACACTTCGGCCAAAGTTCACTGTGTCGTCGTATTTCAGGGAACGGGCTACAGGTGGACGGCTGACTTGTCTCGGTGATGGACCTGTTCCGGGGGCAGTCATAGGAGAGACTGGGTGAGGTTTGGTTGAGTGGTGATGTTGAGAGCCAAAAAGAGTGGCCAGAGAGAGAGGCTTGGGTTCAGCACTTTCACCGTCCTAGATGAGTCAAACAGAGAGAAGGGTAAGAGAGGGAAGAAGAACAGAAAGCATTCGAGGAGACTACTGTTGGAACTAACAATTTTGTAATACATTTGGCTAATACAAAGGTCTTTAAATGACAATAAAAAAAAAATGGATTGAGAAATGGTTGAGATAAAGTAAACACTGATATTGTAATGGTAGCACTTCTTCTTACTGGTTGCGTGATTACCATTGAACTTAATCTTTAGCTGATCCCTTGCTTTTGTTCTTTTCAATAGCCTCCCTTCTTGTACATCACACATTTTATCAATAAGGGCCTCCTCAAGGAAAGACGAACGCAACCCTGGATTAAACTAGAAAGGGGCTGAGGGTGGTTCACCTGAGTGTTTGGTTTAACAGGTATTGGTTTAATGAGGTTAGGGTTTCCAAAAATAACACTGCTGCCACCAATCTCCTTTGGCTCTGATGCAGACTTCAAGTGAAGAGACACATGGAAAGGGAAAAAAAGATTAGACAGAGGAACAAATACAGTATGTTCAATAAGTGACTTAAGAAGATCTTCAGTGATTCCGTACACCCCACTGGTCAGTATGAGGAAATGCAAACAAATCAAATAAAGCATAGATATACATATTTTCAGAACGAAAGTATTTCATGCCATCCAAAATATGAGTCTGTAACGTTGCATTATAGAGCATTTGGTGTTTCCCTACCTTGTCATATTCTGTGTGTGCTTTGGTCAACATCTGGATGATGTCCACTGTCTTTGCTCCGCTTCCTCCTCCAACTACTCGTCCTCCACTTCCTCCTGGGGACAGCCATCCACCTTGAGACTGAGCTAAGACTTGCTCCTGCTGGGTCAGACTACACACACGTACACACACACTAGTCAGACAAACAGTAGAGTACTTTTGTCAGGATAAGAAGATCACTTGTATGTTTTTAAGTAAAAGAATAAAAAAGTAGAAGAACCCTTCTCCCTGGGAGCATTCAAATGTTATATGGTTAACACGGACACAGATCCATTATTAAACACATGTAGTCTCTTTCATGTGCAGACTAAAATATGATAAACTCTCTCAGCCATGGTGGCTGACTGGTAATAACTCATGAGTCCCTGCTTAGCGGACCAATTCCGGTTTTCAATTTGTTTTCTTTGAGGGGTTTGTACGTACGTTACAGTTGGTTTTAATATAAGCACTTACATCTTCATCCTATGAGCAATGCGTTGACAGTCCTCCTTATCATAGAACCAAATGCCATGGATAACCACTGTGGGAGTGAGAAAGATAGGAGCAGAGAGAGAGAGAGAGGGAGAGAGAGAAGTGAACTTTCGAACATAAACAAACATAAACAAAAATGTAAAAAAAAAAAATCCTAGTCTGGAGTAATGTCCCTGTTGATTCTAAAAATCAAGTTAGCCAGTGAAATAATGAAACTGCATGCTGAATTTCAGATGCACCATGAACAAAATGAGCTTTCAGACCTGCCATACCCTTACAAACAAATGAATGCACAGACACGCTGTCGTACAACTCTGCAGCTATGACATCAGTGAGGCTTGACAGACATGTAAACGGTTTATTATTAGCCCTGGTTGGTCCAAACCCAGGGTTTAAAATGAGTCATTTCCCAATGGGAACAGAAGCCAACAGTACCATTAAACAGTAAAACATTGGCCTCTGGAGACTCCTGAACTGCATAAACATGGTCAACAAGGGTGGAAAAAGGCAACAATAAAACCCATTTGCCACAGCGTTTCACAGCAGTGAGCAAGTAGGTTGCATGGCATTATGCAGTGACTTATTTCACTATTTATATTTGTACTGACTCCTAAAAGCATATTGAAAGAGATAGTGTGGTAGCATTAGAATTATTTAATTCCCCATCAGTTAGGACTGGAGAAAATCCTAATTTTGCCCAGCAACAAAATTTTGTCCCAAGAAGAAGAAAACAAATTGAAGGTCTAAGCCCACATCCTGATCCTAGAGTCCAACTTGTTTCAATCATTTACTCAAACAAGACTGAGGTATCCAGTGCAATTCTTCACTGTTAGTGCCAAAGAGTTCAGTGAATTTTTGTAACAGAACAATACTTATTCCTACGGTAGTTTGATGTAGGGCTGCACAATATGAGGAAATATTAATATTGCACTGACAATAATACTACAATAATAAAAAAACTATATAAAAGTGTACTCAGTACTGCTTTTCTGCTGCTTCCAGTATACTGCTATAATACAACTAATTGCTTGGTAAAATATAAAAGGATGAGGAGAACAATTTCTACCAATTCTCTTTCCATTAACTCTCACTAAATTCTGGTTAAACACAAGCAACAGAACAAGAACTTTGCTTGTATGAAGACTACAACTGGTACAAAATATTATTTAAATCATAAACTGCCCGATAAGGAGTGCCAATCTGTGCAATCATTCAATGCCAGCTTTTAGTGCTTTCCAGTGATTTATTTTCAGTGTTGCAAAAACATTTAATTTCTGGGTTTGATAACCAGCCCTAATCAAGATTCAGTTCATCCCAACAAGGGAAAGAAGTAAGGTAAGAGTAGGGTCTACTGTATGTGGTGGGCAAAGTCACAACCACAGTCCTATCAAAAGACACACACACATTCCCACACGGACAGACATGCACAAAAAATATACAAAAGCACACACTTGGTTACACATGGGGTTGGACAAGCCTCTGAGGCCAGTGGTGGGGGGAGTGGCAGACACACATACACACATACACACACACAGAGTTCAATTGAGCCTGGGAAAATCAGCCCAGTACCAAATAAGTAACTGCAGTGGGAGACTGTCTGGTGAAGCCAGAGCTGCTTAGTGCTCACAGGGGATGACACTGTTTGACAGAGACAGAGAGACACAGAGTCCAAGTCAGAGAGCTGGAAAATTGAGAAAAACGAGTGAGACGGTTGTGAAATAGGAAGAAGTGAGGTGTGTTAGAGAGAAGATTATCATCAAGTCCATCCAGAGAGAAACATCTAGTTCTGAGAAGCTCTTTAGCTGTCAGGAAACAGACACTGAGTTTTGTCAATGAATGAAAAATGTTGAACTGGAGTGAATTGATGGGAGGAAACGCGGATGGACAAGAACCTGTGATGCCTGCATAAGAGAGGACAAGATTAAAACTGTTCAATAGATGAGATTATCACACATGCTTTTAGCTGCACTGACCTGCCAAAAGTCTAGACCTAGATATAACACCCCTTAGCACAAAAGAGAGATAGTGAGGGGGGGGGGGGGGGGGGGAGAGAGAGAGAGAGAGTGGGAGGAGGACTCCAACAAGTAGCACCAACAAAAAAACGGCAGTGGCCACCATGTTACGCTTTGAGGGTGAAAGTCAGAGATAGAAAAAGAGGAAACGGGGCTCTAGTCAACCACACTGGAGACAGAGACTGAGAGTGATAGCGAGAGCGAGAGCGAGAGCGAGAGAGGAAGGGGCACAAGTTAATTGAATAAGTGAAGCAAAGCTCCTGACCAAACTGGACCGCGAACATCACTGAATGGTCTCACGGGCAGATGACTTCAACAAAAGGATGACCAAAGTCTCAGACATGATAAGAAGACAAACTGAAAAATGTCGATTCAGAATTTGACAGCATCCCTTTACAGAACAAGGAGTATTGGGAACTTCTGCAACAATCGCTCTACTGAAGATTTGTAAGTGACTGTGTGGTCCTTTCAAACACTCTGTGACTGGGACCAACCTGCCAAACAGCGAGCACTGGTGCACGCGTGAAGTCTGCTGTAGACTACAGTGACTCTTTGACGGAACTCCAGTGGGACTTGGATGCATATAAAGACATTTTTAGCAGAACTTTTTTTGCATTTTTTTTTTTTTAAGTATGAGAAGCAGCACCACGACCCGTCACTTCTGTCCTAATTTCTTTGTTTGGCCTCATTGCTTTTAAAATCATTTTCAGTCAAATCTGATTTTTTGTTGCGACTTGCACACCATCATCGCATTTTTCAGAACACAGTAACTGTGTTTGGTTGTTACCCAGATTGCACCACTGGTCCTACTCACAGAATACTTTTGTTTTGTTTAGCTTTAATACATTTAGAAATGCAGACATATTTTTCAGCAGCAGTGTCGCCCAATCTAGATAAGGTGTGCTTTTACTGTGGTATGTGAGCTTTGTTGGGAGAGCTCTGTGCATTAGTCATGAGGAAAAGTGTTGATATTCTTTTACACTGTATTTAGTTTGCTGGAGGTTTGTCAGGGGCCGGTGCTTTTACAGTAACGCACATCTATGCTTGGAATTTTTTGGTGGTCGAAAAGAAGCATTACTTCCTTTGTTTGTTGGAAAGGAATTCATGACATTGGAGGAGCAGTAAATATTGAGATTTACAGCTACCGGAACTCATAAAAAGACTTTAACAGTATTGTTACACCTTTTAGCCTTCATCCTGAGGTTTATCTGCTGGTACATTCAAATTGTTACTCGGCTACTGAAGCCCAGTTCGAAGGAGGCATAGCCTAAACCACTGTGACAGCTTTATGTGTACTACCTGGCCTGGATAAAGGGACATCTACACATCAGTACATCCTTAGCTCCTGAAGAAAGAGAGGAAGAAGGTGTCACATCATCTTCGGCGTCACTTTTGCCAACCCTTTGGCATAATAAGATATTACTGGTGCTGACACTTCAGTTATAATCTGAGCAAGAGCTAGAGAGACTCAAAGAGCCAATTACAACCAGACTGTGAGACTCCTGAGGGACCAGTGGAGCCATGCTGAGAGGCCTGTTTCAGAGGAAACCCAAACATGAGAGACTGGAGGAGGAACCGGACGTCAGATTCAAAGGCTTGCTGGTGTCAGAGAGAGACCTGGGATATACATACGTCCGACCTGGAGGTAAGGCAGAACGCCATAGACATGTTAAATTAAGTGCTAGTGTCAGTCACATCCAGTATAAAATATGTGTGGCCTGAAGTACATTTTCAGTTATTTTCTCAATTCAACAATAAATAATTTAGTCAGAAAATTGTGTAAATGGAAATCTTACTTTTCTAAAAAGGCAATGTTGACATCTTCAAAGTGCTCATTTTATTTTTGACCAACAGACCAAAACAAAAATATATTCTGTTCACTATCAAATAGGACACATCAGCAAATCTTCACAGTTGAGAGGCAACTAGGTAAGGTTTGGCATTTATGCTTTCAAGTTAGGCTACTTAAACAATGAATTGATAATAAAAAAAAGTTGCCCTTTCATTGAGTTTAAAAGAGTTTCAGCTCTTTAATAAATAAGAGTACTCCTATGCAGCATAATCCAAAATCTGTCTGAGTTGACGGCATGGGAAGAGACATATATTATGTTCTGCACATAAACTGAGTCAAGCTGAGAATACTGAGAAGCATCTTAATGATTTTATCATCCAAATATTTTTTTTAAAATAAATTAAGACATTCAAATGACAAACTATCTAGTGAAGCAGACAAATTCACCATCCACTGCTAAAAGTCAAGACACCAACACTGCAGGGTTAGGGGATCAAATCCATGTGCAGACAATGGGGCGACTGAAAGACTGCTTGGGATAGTAGGTGCTTATAGGAAAGGAATGTAAAAAGCCTTCTATCTGTCCCTCTGTACTGGGCATTTGCCAGAGGAATTATGACTTGCTCAGACTAAAGTTCTCTTCCCTGAATCTTGCCCTGTTCTGTGGTATATCTCGACAATGTATTTTTAGCCTGTTGTGCCACTTTGTGCCAACTGCCATTCCAGGAAGTAACGGCAGCACTGAGAGCTCCATGTTTGTCTAATGATAAGATTCCACGACCCTTGCGCACAGAGGTCACTACACGGTGGGACTGGCAGCATTACCAACCGCCTGGGGCCTAAATACATCAGACATCAAGCATCAGATGTTAGCCAGTAAAAAACATCATTCCTGAGCTGAGAGGCATTCCTGTTTATAGTTTTCTGGAAAAGATTCCTCGACTCCAAACACATACCATCACCTGGTATGCGCTCACTGATGATCAATTGTCATTTTGATGTCTCTTAGAGCATCTGAGGTGCTGCTTTATGTGCATGTGTTTTATGAGCTACATCTGGCTCGACCTCATCACATATCTGCATGTTAAAAAATTATTTAGGGTCCAGCAATCCTAGTCAATCCTTATTTGGGTGCTTTATCTGCCCCCAATCAGTGTAATCGACTGGAGCCACTGAACATTAGGTTTGCTATGTGCTCATTCACTCTTTAACTCACATAACCCCTGCCAATTTCCTTTTTATCACAGGAAATAATTATCAACTGAGCTGTGATTACTGGTTCAATGTGTTTTTAAATTCCTTTTCCCCCCAAAAAAAATGTGAGTTAGCTATTCACTTGCAATTTAATCCCCATTACCGATGCTCTGATCACATCTAAAGGCCAGTATTATCACAGCATCTCCAATGTCCCCTGAGTGTATTTAAACCTGGTGTGACGGTATTAAGGGGTCACTGAGAAAAGTTTATGAAATACATATTATTGCACTGAGCCTTCGGGATGTTTAATAATGATTGTGTTGTATATGTGTCAGTAAGACAAATGAAGTCTTACGGTAAGGGGATCAAGGCTGGCGTGAGGAATCGACTGGTATCTAAACACAGCATTCCACCTGCTTCTTACTGAGCCTGATGAAGAGTGTGAGACCATTACAGAGAGGGAGGGAGGTCTGTGTGTGTCAGCGATTCTTGAGTGAGTGTGTGTTTGTATTATCAGTGACTGTTGTGGTGTATCTAATCTCTGCTGGCTGGTTTTTAGTGCTCTCAGGCTTTTGTCCCACAGGCACACTCTGCAATGTGTGTGTGTGTGTGTGTGTGTGTGTGTGTGTGTGTGTGTGTGTGTGTGTGTGTGTGTGTGTGTGTGTGTGTGTGTGTGTGTGTGTGTGTGTGCGTGTGTGTGGTTTGTGTGTGTGTGTGTGTGTGTCTGATGTAGGTCTCAGAGGGAGACAGGCTGATAGAATTGGAGTCACAACAACACCTCTGCTCCTTATATGGGACCAACGGCTCCCTCTCAAATGAACAGCATGCTACGCACTTTCGCCCTCTATCAAATTGTTAATCTTTTATCTAACTTCCTCCCTGTAGCTATAGATACACCTTTCATTTCTAAGTGTGATGTGATGAGGTCTTCAACGTCCCTGAGACATGGTCTCACATGGATTTAGGGTAGTTTTCGCTGTAACAGAACTTTAAAGCATGATCCGATAATTGACAAAAATAATTTGTTTTTCAAAAATATTTGGCACACAAAATAGAATCTTTTTCATTTATTTTTTTATTATCAACCTACACATAATGCTGGTTCAGAAAAAAAGTCACTGAACACATAACACACTTTTGTGCAGCCTTTAGTTGAAAATCTGATTGTAGATGTGCTTTTTATAACTTTGGTGTTTCCGCTACTATCAAATGTTGATATTGTATCTGTTTAAAAACAAGGGATTGAAAAAGTATCAAAGTATCTATACTTTTGTTGTTCCCATTTCTTTGGGGACTGTCTTTTTCCCCATTTCCTTTCTTGTTAAACTGTTCATCACTCTCTCTGTCTAGCATTTGTTTTCTCTTATTTTATTTTATGTTTATCTTTGTCTCCATCTTTCAATAAGTTTGTTTCACTGTCTGGCTGCTTGTAAAACACAGCCAAGTCTCTTCAAACTATTCGGTCTGTGTGGCCAGTCCTTGTATTTAGTCATCTATGTCTCCACAGTGTGTGACTGTCATTCTGACAGTTTGCATTTTTAGAAAAACATTCTATTTCAAAATTTTCTATCCCAATTATAAATAGGTATAAAACTAAACTAAAGGTGTCTATGCGTACATTGTGATCTTGAGAACAAAATGTGTCAGACAAACAACCGAAGGCAACAATAATTAACGAGTATGTCTATGTGTGTATCTGTATGTGTTTATCCTTACATCGTGCATTGCGGTAAAGTAGGAAGGGGTGCTGGAGCTGGAAATCCAGGTCTTTGGTGATTGGTTCTGTCAGGTTCTCCATACTGAGTCTGTTCATAATGGTGAAACCATGCCTGGGAGATGCTAGTCTGAAAAACAAAGAGGACACAGCATAGAAAAAGAGGTTTAAAATTCATGTCGTAATGAGTCAACTAAAATGAAACAACAGGCACAGCTATGTATATCATGTCCTGCCATATTCATCATTATATATTGCATAAAACAATTGTGCTATATAATAAAATATTTATAAAGCTAAAAAAAAATGCAATACTGAATTTTGCATTTTAAAATTATGCTATGGCCACAGTTTCAATATGTCTGTTGAAGAGCTTTTAAGGTGTTCCCAACAAATATATTCTAAGAATTGAACTTTAAAGTCTTGCATAGAGATGCAACGATCAGATACCCAGATGGGATATCGGCTCCGATTTTGACTAATTAGTTGGATTGGATATCGGATGAATGAGGCCGATCCAGTCATTTCTTTTTTACTAATATCACACACGGCGAGTTAATTAAGCCATTGTTGGTTGGGTTTCAGGCAGCTGCTATACTATTTATTATTATTATCATTTTAGAATCTGTTTGCAGTGCACTTTACATGGAAGTGTCATTTGTTTCTTTTTGCTGCTAATGTACACTTTATTTGTTGTCAATTAATATTTAGTACGTTTATATCTGTGTTAATTTGTTACCTTTTTAACGAGGCCAAATATTTATGTCCAGCCCGATGCCTTTACTCACATGGCAAAGTATACGGTTCAATCATTCAACTGTAGTTTCGGATCGGTATCAGCCGATAGATTGGATCGAAAACAAATGGATCGGTGCATCTCTAGTCTGGCATATGAAATCTTAGACACCAAGATGCCAGTCCAGCATCGACTTCATTACCTTGTGTAGATAAAAAGGGTGCCTTCCACCTCTGTCTTCTCCTAAAAAAACACATACAACAACAGATTAGCAAACTGATTTAACTTGGATCACTGGTCAGCCAAATCTTGTCACAAAAGACAAGAAAAATCAAATATTTTCAAATAACAAACCCTCCAAAAAGAATGACGTATAACTGACCGAGCAGCTGAATTTAACGTGACAGTCTTCAGAGCATCACAGGGGGAGAACAATGTATTTATAATACGTGTTTGTTCTAGGGATGCAACAGTTATCTGTAATGTAGTTACAAAATCCAAGTGAATCAAATAGTTGATGATTTACCGTTGCGATGTTTGAGGGAAAATACCTCTTTAGACGCCAACTAACCATAACTGCGGTTAACATAATGCTGTAACACTAGTTGTGGTGAATCTGTGTCAGTGACAAAGCGCGCCTATCAGGAGCGATGACGCAGCTAAGCTATGTTAGCATATACACCAGACTTACCCATTCATTTGTCTTGTTGTTATAAGTATACAGGGCAACTTGACTGGCTACGTCCACAATGTTATTGATATATGGGTCTTGTCGCTGCAGAGCGGCCAAACTTATGTCCAATCCTTTAGCGGTGAGGCAGCCGGTGCCACCTGCAGAAGTCGCTGTCATTGTTTCACTGTGGAGAAGTTAGCTCGCTACTTAGCTTCAGCGGCTAACGAGTCACAGGAAGACGAGATAAAAACCGAACCAACAGCTAGGTAAACACGACAATTAGAGTGGTAACCGCGCCGTAGCTTGTTTTGCAACTTAGGTATTGTAAATGTAGAATTTTTGAGAGTTATCGAGTGCTAACTGTCAGGGTTGAGTTGGTCAACGGCCATGTTTAGCCTGAGAGATTGTAAACAACTAGACATGAGGGGTTGCGCAGCAGGCTCGGAGATTTCAGTCTTATCAATCAACTTGTGAAAAATCGATGGAGAGTTACTGTGGGGATTTTACAACATTACTTTAATATCAGGAGAAACATAGCCATGGACCATTAGGTATGTTTCATTTAAATTAACTTTACGCTTTAGATGATATTAAAATATGATATTATTTTAACACCCAATCCTACAATTTCTAAGACGTGATATTCATTTTATGGCATTTTTTATTCTTTTTTGGTGTTTTATTGTATGATTTGCTCAATAATTTGTCTGCTTCTACGGTTTGTTACTTACTTAAATGTTTTTTGTCCTGTTTTATTTTTTATTTAACTTTGAGCTGCACTTTGAGCTGCACATGTTTGTATGAAAGGTGCCCTACAGCTTAAGTGTATTATTATTAAATCAATATCAGTATTTTATTTCTGTTTTATTTTCGGGGTGACAGAGTCGATGGGCTACAATAGGTATTCATGGTAGGCCTGTATATCTTTTGGAAGGCTTAGTATTGTGTATTGTGGAGGAATACTAAGTCTCTTTTGACTTTAAGTCCCTGTCACTTCTCCCCGTGCAAGTAAGCAGCTGATGTTTTTCTTTTGTCTCTAATTCCTGTATATATCTGACTGCTAGGTAACATACAGTAAACACTGGTGATGACTGATGTCTCCCAATCCTCAGTTACATTTACCATAAAATACTCTAGGGGGCGTCAAAGGGATGGATAAAGTATCCCATCCTTGCTCTAGCCATTTACTGCATTGATTGGAGTTGATATGAAAGCCCTAACAAGTGTGCGTTTGCATGTGCGTGTGTGTGTGTGTGTGTGTGTGTGTGTGTGTGTGTGTGTTTCTCCAAATAGACACAAATGCAGCATGTTTTTATTTGTATCGAGTTACTGCAGTTGCTTTTCCAGCTATTTGTAAATGGGTGATAAAGGAATGGAGACACAAGCAAATAAAGCAACTTTTTTTTCGAAAGTCATTTAGTAGCTCACTCAGGGGCTCAGTTAATTCTATTTTGAGCATAAGTGAAAGCTTACAATGGTGCAGGCTACATTTCCCTACATGTTCAATGATTAAAACTTGTATTTGAGCATAAGTGAAAGCTTACAATGGTGCAGGCTACATTTCCCTACATGTTCAATTATTAAAACATGTAATTTTCTGGTTAATATATATTTCACTTTCACCTTCAACAATGCTGCTGTCCCTGTGTCTCTATGCAGTTATGTATAGAAACATATTCTTCTTGTTGCTAGGTGAATTCAGATGCAGTTTATAATGCACCAGCTCTAGGGCACAGATATTAGACATATCCCTCTGGAAATTAATATTCAAGGATATAACTGAAACTGATACAGGAACAGGACTGTAAATACTTGAAATCCATTTCAGCCATAACCATATTACACATTCATCTGTTTACTCACCTGACAGTGACTCTCCATACTCAGTTCAACATATCCTATTCGGCTGCAAGGGAGGGACACAGCCACCTCTTCAAGGGGATTTACATCAGCCCCTTCTTTCTCTATGCATTTTCTAGTTTATTACTAATCACTCAGTCAATTAGACATATAGAATAGTGATATAGACACTCTTTAGCATTACATAGGATATCCTCTGCTGTGTATTGCTGTTTCAGTAATTGGATATATACTACCACAGAGATGTACAACAGCTGGTGTGCATCCATCATCAGCCATGTCAGAGTGTCCTTGAGAAAAACAACAACCACCCAACTGCTCACTTACTTTAAATAGCACTGGATGAAAACATCTGCTTTAAAAAACTTCTCTTAAACAAGAATGAAGCACATCCATACATGAACATGGCCTTCAGTATGGGCCTGTTTGTATTTTGCAAGTATGCGTATTATTTTGTCAGGGCAGTTTAATGTACTTTCTGGTGTGTTTCTAGGAATCTTTCAAGGAGTCTGTTCGTCAGGGTGGCATCTATCTGTTTGACAATGATGAGGCTAATGAGTTATACATCAGCAGGTCAGTGCAGTCAATACCCATTCAGTCAAGATTGAGTATTTGACTGTGATTGGTGGGGAAAGGCCAAGAGATGCTGATGATTGGCTCCCAGACAGGAAAGATAATGGGATATAGCCAGAAGGAGATTGTTGAAATTCAACAAGGGGAGGATATGCATTGTTCCAGTGGGACAAAACAATACATCCTTATTCTGTGTGCACATAATCGGGGGCCCGTATTCTTGGTGGAAAATAGATCTATAATTCACATAGGGAATACACTACATAATTACTGTGGTCGTGCTAAACCCATTGATAGGGATGAAGGTAAAGGGACATAGTGGATGGATGATAAGTGCTCTGCCTGGAGTGCTCAATATGGGTCCATCATGGCCCCAGGTCTACATTTAACTTAGCGCTTTACTCTCTTCAACAAGTAACATTTGATTTGATTTGTTCTTCTCTAAACGTCTCTTTCTAAATAAGGTTAATCTTAAAACCCTTGCATAACTGAATGGCCAAATGGCATAAACCATATATAACAATGCAGCGTTAAAAAAAGATGTTTTAATTCCCAGATCTTCTACTGCTTTGGTAGGTTGTGTTTAATTTCATATTGCGTTTCATTTTATCCCTGTAATCTTTATCTTTATATTCATATTAAGTATGTGAACCGGTCAGATTTTGATTTAATGAAAACAAAAACGTACAATGAAATGAATGCACAGCTGAATAAAGTATCTTTTGCTCTGTCATGAGGGGATTTCCCTCTGACTGACCAGCACATTGTTGGTTTCCCACATCAAATATCAGCATTTGAGTGTGTTGGTCTATACAGAGATTCCCAGAGACCAACTGAGCTTTAGACTCACACACACTCACACACTCACACACTCGCACACATACAAAGGGGGGTCGGGAACTGCAAATATAGAACGTTCATAAATAGAATAGATATTCCATGTGCACTGTGCAGGCTGGATTACAGAGGATATTTGTGTATGTGAGTCTGTGTGTTTGTGTGTCCCCTGGGCACAAGTGTCTGTTCCCACGACCTGCCCTCCATCCGTTCTTCCTTCTCTCGATCCTTCCTTCCGTCTATCCTTCCATTCATTGGCCAGTGTAATCAAACAGAGGCTGGCTTGGCAAGAAAGTGAAAAGGAGAGTCGGACTGCTATTATGAAACTCAATGTCCATCTGTCTTACTATCGTCACAGGGCCGATCAGTCAGACATCTGTAGCCGTGGAATGTAATTAAGAACATTTGCTCAAGTACTCTACTTGAGTTCAATTATTTGCTTGTGCTTTTATGTTTTATGCTGCTTTATACTTCTTCTGAACTTCATTTCAGGGGGAAGCATTGGACTTTTTACTCCACTTAATGTATCTCACAGCCACAAAACTTGTTTCCACCAAGTAGTCCATTTCAATCCATTTCAAGTCAGTTCAGTTTGTTTAACGTATTCTCATCAACAGGTTCTTGTGATATCTTATGAAAAGTTATACACAAAAATTCACATGATATCTTATCTTCTATTTAATGCCATGAAACAGGTTTGTATGATATTTTACAGAATATGAAACTCTATTTAACAGAGTGAAACGGCGACCAGAAGTGGACCACATGGGTTAAGGCAACAAAAGGTGACGTTTAGGGGTAGGCATCAAAACTACATAGTAAGGATTAGAAAAAAGGTTGTGGGTTGGCTTAGTACTTTCAGGACACGAACACCAGCGGGACAGGAACACCAGTCCCCCGGTTGAAAATCCTTTGTTTCTGGGACTCATCCACCACCTTGAGCCACCTTTTTATGTGGAATTTTGCAGTCTTATGCCACTGATTTCCTTCTTTTCCCTGGACTTAATTTCTACAGTAATAGATACGTGGATTACACGAATTGCAGTGAATTGATTTTTGTAGTTATATGTACAAACAATGAATGAGGACAGCCTGGTTGGTTACACATTAGAATGGTTAATTTTACGTTTCCATTGTCAGAAACTGTGGATGGCACCAATAGAACTGCTTCGTCCCATTTTTTTGCTGCCCCTCTGTTGAAGTACCTAGGTTTTAAAGGTACTGTACCAAAATTGTTTGACGGAAATTAAACTATAGTTACCAGCTACCGGTGGTTGCCACCATTCTGAGCTTGTGGCCCATTACAAAAAAGCAGTGTCAAGATGGGGCCTATTGTAATTTGTCCAGTGTCTTGTTTGCAGTGATTTATCCTCTAAACTTCTCAGATGATTTAATTTAAATTTCAGTTATTTAAATGTATCCAATACCCCCCCACCAAAAAAAAGCAATGATTAGAGAAAATTAATACAAATGTCTGAAAACATTGAATTATTTCCTACACCATTTATCATCTCACAACCTCTCAGATTATAAGAAGTAGTATTAAAAAGTTAAAATTATCTCTTTCTTGACCAGCTTTAACACTATAAATCCTACTTATGCTTAAATACACCTGTAATGCAGTATGGTATACGGTACTGTATATGGTTTGATATACGGTATGGTACGGTATGGTACATTATAGTACTGTACGTGCGGTTTAATATTATATACTTTATTGTCCCTCAAGGAAAATTTGTCATGGAGTCAAACTTTGCAAACATATAGTTGCCTCCATTGTAGTAAAAGTAACAATCTGGTGTGTATATTATAGTAATAATTCAGTAAGGAGAGTTTTTTTCTGCATCACAAGTACTTAATAAGTACTGTTTTTCCTAACAATGAAATATTCACTATGTACAAGCAAAATTCAGGTAGTGTTTCAATTCATTCATCAGCGCGGGTTATCAACTTTCCTTAGTTTCCCTCCAAATATAAAGTATATGAACATCTGCACCACAAAACACTATATATTGTTCAGAAATAGACAATTCATCCGTCAAATGTCATCAATAGAATAATGTATCAGCTGTCTCCCTATCTTTACTATGTCTACAGTGACACATGTAGACAAAAAGCTTTATTCTATTACAGGATGGTGGGTGGAGATTTTGTGCTATGGCACTGAACAAATGAATACAGGCTGGGTTGAGTCATCAGATTCACCTCCTGATTACAGCCTGCAGTGAAGTTCGTATTCAGTGTCAAATACAATTACATGGCATGGCAAGTACCATAATTAGAATCTGAAAATGCTGCTCAGTAGCTTCAATACAATCAATTATTCTGTTTTGTGAAGCATTGCCATACCGTTTCTTTCTTTCTTTTTTTTTTTTTCTACACATCTGACATCTAGAAACCATCCGTTACGATGACATACTGGGAAAGAAATTTATGTAAAAAAAAGAGTTAAAGCCAAGAGTATAGAGTAAAGCCGTAAAAAGACAGGAGCTGCTTTTCATGTCCACATCCTTCTAAAGACTGGACAGATAATGGGAAGAAAATGTCTCTCTCTTTTTCTTTTACCTTTTATATCAAGGTGCTTGTGGTGAGCTTTCAAGAAAACAGCTCAATTTCAGAATCGACATGCTATTTGCGCAAGCAGCTCTATCAGAAAGCCTCAGTTTGAGCTATAGAGCCACGATGACTCAATGTCATCAGAGCCTGGTCCAGAGCTATTTAGTTAAAAGCTAATGTTGTTGACTTTGTTTGACATTTGACTCCCAAATGAGCTTCATCTCATTGCTGTGTTATAAGAAAATGGACCCATGTCTCCAGAAATGACTTTGTGTGCTTGAGGGGCCAGGACAAATTAGTTCCTGGCGGAGCATGATGTTGAAACAAACTTCCCTGTCCGGAGGGCATAAAGGGGGCAAAAACAACAACACACAATTGAATTCTAAAAATCATTGTATTTTCTTCTGGATAAAAAGGTGCAGTCGTTGCGCTCTGACCTTCCTAAACGCGTCTAATTCGTGAGATTTGAGTTTGTATTTACACAGCATCCAAAGATCGGAAAATCAGCTTCCTTGTGCTTTCTCTCTGTTTTAAGAGAGCCATGAAAAGATCAGAGCTTGAGTAATAAAAGAGTTGAAAAACCAGATCTTTAGTGTGTGTGTGTAAACACAGGCTTGGCCAAAGAAAAGAACGGGGCTGAAGAAGTCCAGATGTGTATAGGGCTACAGGAAAATGTCCGATGTCTGTTCCTACAGAAATTAGAGTCTATGCATGGCTTGACACACACACACACACACACACACACACACACACACACACATACACAGGAACACTTTCTATTTAATCTGGCTCTATCGTCTTGTCTGCATGCATGGGGTTTGGCCACCTTTCTTTCTCTTTTATATCTTTCTTTCTTTCTTGCCGCCCCCCCCCCACACGCACACATATTATCCTCATCTTTGTCTTCATCATCACCCACCATTATCATCATCATCATCATCATCATCTGGATACCAGCCGCCAAATCTCTACCACTGTTGCCTATACAGTCTCCCTCCTTATTTCTCTCTGGCACACACACACACACACACACACACACACACACACACACACACACACACACACACACACACACACACACACACACACACACACACACACACACACACACACATCTGGAAACAGTCAAAGCGTCTACATGCACGGGGAGGGGGCTACCTCTCTCTCCCTCTCTCTCCCTCTCTCTCTCTCTCTCTCTTTCTCGCTCTCTCCATGTATCACTGCAGAGCTGAGCTGCAGGGGCAGCAGAGGCAGAGAGAAGAGAGAACTCTAACTCCGAGCAGTGAGACACAGGCAGACAGACAGACAGGCAAGCAGACAGACAGGAACACAGACTGACTGACAGACACACCGCTGGACCATCATGGACTGGATCAGGACAGAGAAACCCGTCTCCGGATGAGACAGGACCGCCTGGCTTCTGTTCTTTGGGGGGACTGCTATAGATTCGTGGAATAACCGACAACCTATTGGGAGATTTAACCCCGTGCTACCCGTGATGGAATATTTACACTCTTCTCATTTTCTAATTTTTCTCCTCTTCTCTTCCTCCTCCTTCTCTTCCTACACCACCTCCACCTCCTCTTCTTCATCCTCTCACATTTTGACACGCTGCTGAAGATGCGCACGAATGCGCCTTTTGCGCACTTTCATTGCGACCGTCACTGACAGCGCCCGTGCTTTATAACCTTTTGAAACCCTTTTTTAAAAAAAAAAAACACACAACAAGAGAGCTGAGGAAGAGAGAGAGAGAGAGAGAACGAGAGCGAGGTGTGAATTGAATTGAACGCGGTGCTGGTCTCATGTTTCTCGCCTAGGGCCCGGATGTACCGAGAGATGCACCGGTGCGTTTTCCCAACCGGTTCCGCCGAAAGCTCCCTCTTTTTTCTCGCCTTCACCTCCATCATGGGGATTAGGTAATATTCACTCCACCCGAAGAAACTCTCCCCATAAACTGAAATAACGGAATACCCAAGACTGTCCCTGTCAGACAGTTTTTCCTTATTTCCCCCCTTTTTTAATTTCTTTATTTTGGGACCTTTTATCCTCGTTATTTTCCCTCCGCCTCCCCAGTCTTTTCCTCTCTCTCTCTTTCTCTCTCTCTCTTTCTCTCTCTCGCTCTCTCTCTCTCTCTCTCTCTCTCTCTCTCTCTCTCCCTCTCTCTTTCTCTCTCTCCTCCTTTCACCCATAGGGATAACGCCGGACTACATTTATGGTAAATGAAAGCAAAAATATGTACATCCCGGAGGACACCCTTGAGAACCATCAAGGTATGTGGTGTCTTATTTATTTGCAACTGGCAAAACATCTTGTAACTGTGCATAAAAGAGGGAAGGGAGGGAGGGAAGAAGGGAGGGAGGGAGTAAGAGAGGTATGATGATCTAGAGATGGGGATGGGATGGGGGCAGAGGAGGAGGAGGTGGAGAGAAGGTGGGGTGTTTGCTCTCCTCGTTTTCAACAGATGGATAGATGTAGTTACCTTTCCTCCACTTTTCCTGTTTGTTTATTGGATCCTTCGTGTGCACTTAGTGCAGCAGCAAGTGAACTTGTGCCATAATCACGCAACAGGGCTGCAGGTAGCCACGCACCCATATGGATGAGGCCTTTTTATTGCTTGGTTTAGTCCACACTTGTTGGTTTGACAGGCCTTTCCCTCGGAGAACTGTGGCATAATGGGTGGGCAGTGGTCATATTTAGCCAACAGGCAGTTGTAGGCGGAGAGTATTATTGTTTTAGACACATTTCCAGCAGAAAACGACAGCAAACGCGTGTCCGTACAAATTTTTGGGCAGATCTTGCCTCCCTACGACTTTTTTTGTCTTGGGAATAAACTAAACTGCACACATAACAATGCGTTTTGTTTGCCATATGTCAGAAATGAATACACAGTGGTCGCCTAGGAGCAGGACATTGAGCTGCGCCCACAGATACGCGCATTCGATAACCATCGATCCTGCCTTCTTCTATAATCAATAGTCGTATTTGTCACGTTTTAATTCAAGTTTTCGTGTCCGCAGCCTGGCTCCTTAATAGCGACGCGCGAGAGAAATCGCATCGAGATGACAGGTGGCAGTAGGAGGGCCCGCAGGACTTACTTGTCTGCCGAGAATTGGGCTGATGGTGTGCTTTTTTGTGTGTGTGTGTGTGTGTGTGTGTGTGTGTGGGGGGGTGTTTCGCATCGTTCAATGTGACGACTTCTTTTAAGTGTTCAAAAAGCAACAGCAGAAGAGTGAATCGAAATCCGGGGCTGTGGTTTGTTTGACGGTGAGGAAAGGGTCTGTTTGCATTGCGCAGTATTACGCGTCGCTCCTTCCACCCACGTTGCAGAGAGTGAAGCCCAGCAACGCATTGCTTTATGGCCGGCAGGACCTTGTAATTCATCAAAGGGGTTATTTATCCGATCACCATTATCATCTTCATAACTATCATCATCATCATCGTCGTCTCCTTCGTCCACCACTTCCATCACAACCACGTATACCTCTGCCTTGGCGACAGGTTCCATAGCAACAGGGGATGAGAAGAGGGGTGTGTGTGTGTGTGTGTGTGTGTGTGTGTGTGTGTGTGTGTGTGTGTGTGTGTGTGTGTGTGTGTGTGTGTGTGTGTGTGTGTGTGTGTGTGTGCATCTGTGTCGCAGCGAGGCACATTCACCAACAGTTCCGAGGAGCAACTAATCATAGGTTGGATATTACCTCAAGAAGCTGCGATCATGTTAACACAGGCAGCTCAAACACAATAGCATCATCCAGGCAGGCAGGCAGGCAGGCAGGCAGGCAGGCAGGCAGCAGGATCATGAAGGGCAGGTGTGTGATGCACATTATTTAACTTGATTGCCATGATGTCATTTTATAATGTATCTTTATCAGAAACGACCTGATGTCCAAAGAAGTCATGGATGTTATTAGCATCACCATCCTCATATAAAGTAAAAGTATAAAGAGCTTCAAGAACCCAGTAGATCTTCGTGGTTGATATAAAAACCATTCTTTTTCGAGACTGTTGGCCCTATAGCTCAGCGTTAGATGATCAGTGCAGCTCTGAAGTTCTCTGAAGAACGTTAATGTCCTTCCTAAAGTCTGTTAAATGAATTCAGATGTCACCGCAGAAGGTATTTCAGGTTCAGTGTGAGTTTGAAGCACAAAACATTGGACAGTGTTTGTCTCATTTGTCTGTTGGAGGGATAAACTTGACTTAACTGTTCAAGTCAATGTGAAACAATACACCAGACTTCTCCAGATCTGCTGAACAGATCGGCTTTTTAAACTTCTTGCATATCCTTGTAATATAAGTTGAGGCCAACAGTGAAATTTGTAGCAAATGTTTCTCAGGCTGAAGTCTACTTGGATATTTGTTTTCAGCACCACGGACAGTTCATTCTTCATTTGTCTATTGACAGCTACATGACAGTTATTGAAGAGTTACAAAGACGTACATTAGCACTGACGTATCATTGTCAGAATCCTGCTTTGCTCTAATACTGGAATTGTTTTCATGTTGCAGCTCAGGTATTTGTCTGATAATGTGTACGACAAAGCTCTGATTCATACAAGATCACCAAGGTCACAAGCATCCCGTCGCATGACATATACTGTAAGTCATACTGTAGCACACATAAATTTATCATCTTATGATCACTTTTTTTTTATTTTCAAGGGTAGTGGAGAGGTAGAGGAGGGAGGTTGATATCAGAGGAGACACTTAATGAGTTTCCTGCAGATGAAAGATGACGGCACTCTAGTTTAGTGTAGCTATCAGAGAGATCATCGTTTCAACGGTTCAATTTGAACTGTAACCCACAAGGTTTGCCGAGACAATGACGCCCTACCAACTCCTCAGGTGCCGCTCTGTAGCCGACCCTAACATCCCTTCTCTCTGTCGTTAGAGGCAACAAAATTCTCCTTGAGGGATTGAGACAGAAAAAAGGCTTTATGTTACACTTCCTGATACCTAACACCGGCTTTGTCGTCGGTATTAGATTTTTTTCTTTATTATCAGTTAGTTTTCATCTTTACATCCGCTCTGTAATTCAAACAGAGTTGATGTTACACATGATTGCACTGAATGTTCATGTTCACTAAATGATCCAATTATACTGCATCTACATAATCATGAATAGTTGTGCCTAACTTCAAAACACACACACACACACACACACACACACGCGGAAACACAACCTGAATCCTAGACGTGTATAAAAACTGTGCACGAGTAACTGATGTGGTTTTGAAATGAACACACACCTGTTGCATCTCGTGTCATTGTACGTAGGGTCATAGTTTGCAACACACAAACAACCACGCACACACAAGTCCATGTATATGCACACACACTCATTACAGCAGCAGTTTACAGCAGTGTAATCAGTGAGTTGATTTTCCCCGTGGGCATTGTGCCAGAAGCATGATACCTCCATTAGGGATATTAATTGGTTTCCGATGGTTACCCCGGGGTGTTGGCCACCTGCCAAATCACCTCACTCTAATGACTCGACTTGATGTGCTCAACGATTCCATTGAAGTCACCTCAAAAGACATGTTTCAACAGCCGCTGATGTGTTCATTTCATATGTAGGTCCTCACAATTGAGCTCAGGTGATGTGACTGCAGAGGATTTTCAGTAATGTGTTCATACAAGCAACTTTTTAAGAGCATATAAAGAAACCCTTCTTTTCATTAGCTGGACATTAGACGCAGTTTTGTTCGACGCAGTCAAAGACAATTATAATTAAGAGAATCCAATTGATTCTTTTTGGGAAAGCGGATGAACTGCGTGCAGCAAAGTTGTGGCCTTCTACGAATAAAGATAACAATTTACTAATCATTAACACATGTTTCAAATGTGTTTTAATTAGAATCCACAGTGGCAGAGAAACAGTTAAGTAAGCTAAACCATCTAGTAGTAAGTCTGACATTGATGGAAATCTGGGCAATTAAGCACCAATCTCCCGTTAATCAATCCTGTTGTTGCTCAATATCAAGCTGGGCTCAATTCCTGGCAAGGTAGAAGAGATGGGAATGGAGCATTGGGTAACTTTGTTGGATTTTTATATTGCTACAGCCTCATTAGATAACA
>NC_139845.1:10505047-10527547 GCF_963691815.1 Echiichthys vipera | reverse complement strand
TATTGAAGTGCTAAAGGGCCTAAAACCCTCTGAAGATCATTGCTGAAAAAGAGCGTTGAGGCTAGACTCATCAAATTCATTTTGCAGGATTTTTCCACATGGATGCAAGGGCATAATTTCCTCCCAATTTTATGGTCTTGGTTTGATTTACTCCCTAAAAATCTCTCTCAAGCGTCCTCTTACTGTCCCGCAGCCATTATGAGTTTGGAGTTGATAAAAATATTGATAACTCTGCTGTAGATCGTCTTCAATCACTACCATGAGTTCACAGCATTATGCTTTATGAGCAGGAGGGAATGGACTTTTTGGACGTTAAAATCTCACTTTTTACAATTTGGAACCTTTAAGTATCACGTCACTATCAAATAAAATAAAGTTGACAATTGGCTTGTGAGACACAGTTAAATATATATATATATATATATCAAACGGAAAATTTAACACAGCATCTTTCGGTATACACGTACCTGTATATACAAAGCCAAACGATAAACATTACTTATAACAAATACTTGCTAGCTTTAGGTTACCATTATTATGGGAAGCATGATAACCAATTTTATCCAAATGTATATAAATTTAGCATTATATATCTATACTAGTATATAATTAACATTATATGTAATACATATAGAGAAAGCATTATTTTTTCAGGGTTTCATTCTGATATTATTCTGTACTTCTCAAACCAAACCTACGCTCTTTCAAGGATGCATAGAACCTTGTTAAATATTTCACTCCTACATGTCGTTTACATGTCACATAAACCTGATGACCTCCCTCAGGAGTGCTCCATGTGTGTTTAGAGGCTGTCTGGAGTGTGCTTCCTATTTTGCTACATTTAAGTGATGCTCTGCGCACGGAAGAAAACAGCTTGACAACTGTGAGCATGTGCGTGTTTATGTTTCCCAGGTTGCAGGAGGAGGAGAGATGAAGACAGATGAGAGTAGAAAGCAGTCTATATTTTTCATGCCCAGCCATGCGTTTCCTCCCCTCTGTCTCTATCTTGTCCGTCTTCTCTTCCCTTCTTTCTCTCACAGTCTCACAAAGTGTCTTTACCTGTCTTTCCCTGTCGATAATCTGCTTTGTTTTCTCTATTTCCCACCTCTCTCCATCAGTCAGCGAACCATTCACTGTTGGTTCATCTCTGGGTTTATTTTTCCGAAACCACATTTCCTTTTCTCCGTCATCTAATCAGTGCATCAGTCTGCCTTTACTGTACAGCGTGTCGCATTTGAAGTAGATCTAACTACAGAAAAGCAGGATATGAGTATTGTGTTTTTGTGAAATACTCAACCGTGTGAAAATGTTTTTTTTTTGTGTTCTCTTTTTTGAGTCTCTGTTACCCACCTAGGTTTGGGTCACATCTCTGCTTGTTAGTAGTGATGCTTTCGTTTTGAGTTATTGAGGCTAAGGTGGAATTTGTATAAATGCTGTCATTTTCATATATTCCGTACAGTGTTTCTAGTATTAACGTTGCTATTCAAATCTGATTTTCAGGGGGGGTTGGCATTATCACTGTACTTTGATAAAGGCTTTTTGATGTTTTTTTTGTATATACTGTATATGTTATAGTAAACACAATAGAAAAACAGGAAAAGAAACATTTTAGAGACCAAAGGGTTGTTTGCAATATTGTTAATGGGGCATTCTGATGATCTACTAACTACTAAAGTAGTGTCGTAGATTAATAATGTTATATACCATCAAGTTGTTCTAAAAGATTAATAATGAATTGCAAAGTGTATCAATGACCACAATCTAGGTGGGTGATCACCTTTGGGGCAACGATAAAAGACTTAAGATCATATCCCATTTTTACTTAGATTATTCTGTGGCCTATTTGTGTGTGTGTGTGTGTGTGTGTGTGTGTGTGTGTGTGTGTGTGTGTGTGTGTGTGTGTGTGTGTGTGTGTGTGTGTGTGTGTGTGTGTGTTTGTGCAGTTTTAGAGAGATGGGTGTGTATGTTGTACAGTAGCAGCAGAGAAAGTTTCCTTGTCTCACACTGTCTGCCTGAGACTCATCATTTTAGTACTGGTGGCATTCAACAAGCTTGATTTGTCAAAAGTTGTCATTCATTCATTACTCGGGTATATTCAGATGGACACTATGAGGAAAAAAATGTGTTTTTGAACATTGCTATAGATTTTTACTCCATCACAATCAAAGTTCATTGTATTGCAGTTTTAAGCTGCTTTAAACTCATTTTGACAATAACTTTGACCCAAATAAATGCAGACTTGATGTTCACGGTGATGGATTACATAACTCAAGTGAGTTTCAAGACTCTACAAATTGATTTTCATGACATCACTTTTTTTCCAGCACCAGAGGAAAAAATACAGACAAATCAGGCCAGAAATCTGTCGTGTGAAATAACTTAAACAGTTCCAATTTTGGCAGAAAGTCTTCTGTTCATATACAGGAGGACCCAGTCACTCATAATAAGCAGATGGTTCAGGAAATAGGGTCTTCAAAGTATTATAAAGTGTATATGGTTACTAATGGGCTAAAAGACATACCATCTCCCCCAAGTTTATTTTTCATGAGGCTAATTTCAGAATGTGAAAAGGTATAAAGAGGAAAAAAGGAGGATGAGTAAAATGGATTTAGAGGAGAAAAAGGAAGAGAGGCACAGAGCAAAGTTAGTCCCCCCTCAGGCAATCTTCAGGAACACTACAGACTTCTTCAGGACGAGCGAGATGTGTGTGTGTGTGTGTGTCTGTGCAAAACACTGACCTGTGTATTTAGGAGGAAATGAGTCCAAACAAGTACACGCTTACCTGTCGAGCTAATTGAAAGCCCTCTTTTCCCCACCAAGCTGCTACTGATTGTACACAACATTCAGATGGTTTGAAAATTATAGTGTAACGTGTGGCTTTTTTTGCAGCTTTTTATGTAAATTTAAGACTGTTTCTCTTTCTCCGTGGGAAGGAAAAGTCACACCAAGCTCCCTGAAGAAAATGTGCCATAAGTGTTCCCTTGCTTACTAGTAAGTGTACATACCTCGCACAGCCGCGCTTCAGCCTATTTTGTCCCTTTTGTCTCAAAGAAGGTGAAGTTTGAAGCACAAACAATGTACAGTCATGTGTTTCTATCTGGCTCTGGTTCCAGCAGTCTTGTTAGTCGGGCCCCTGGTGGGCTTGTCATGGATGGATAAGTGTACTACAGAGAAGGTGGTCTCTTGCCATGGGCCTATATGCACACACACACACACACACACACACACACACACACACACACACACACACACACACACACACACACACACACACACACACACACACACACACACACACACACACACACACACTAGCTCGCTCTGCACCCTGCTGGGGGACTGCATCCAGGCAAGATAGATTAAACTAAGAGTGGAGTGATGTACCTCTGTGTGTTTGTCTCTCTCTCTCTCTCTCTCTCTCTCTCTCTCTGTGTGTGTGTGTGTGTGTGTGTGCATGCGTGCGTGCGTGTGTATTTCTGCCTC
Organism: Echiichthys vipera; assembly: GCF_963691815.1. Classification (NCBI taxonomy): domain Eukaryota; kingdom Metazoa; phylum Chordata; class Actinopteri; order Perciformes; family Trachinidae; genus Echiichthys; species Echiichthys vipera. The sequence goes on along the minus strand of NC_139845.1, from coordinate 10,524,064 downwards.
TGGGTGTTTGTGGATGTGCATTTGTTTGGGCACTTTCTTCTGTGTGCTTGTCTGGGGCCGATAGTTGTCAAATCACTTCTTGCAGCTAAGAATCATGGGTAACAAAAGCCTGTTGTGTAGCCTGGGGCACCAGGCACTTTCTGTTACTTTTCTTATTATAGAGCCAGATAGGAAAAGGTTAAGTTACACTTCTGCATAAGAGAAGGAAGAAGGGGTAGTTGGTCTAAATATGACATCTTTTTGGAACAACTCTGTCGCCAGACAAGTACGTGCATCTGCAAAGTCACACATTTATCATTATTATTTTGATTTTTTTGTTTATTATAAAGTATAGTATCAAATTATCAATATGCTCAATCCACAGAGAAATGCCCTCATACCATATATAAGCCCCTCTCAGACACCGAGAGCACAGATGCTGAAGACCTAGAAGCGCTGACCAATCACCAAGACTGGGCTTTCTGGGGAGGGGGACTTAAATAGACATGCACTCAAACGGTTCGTTTTATAGAGAGGGTGAACACAGGTATATTCAGACAGACAGTATGAGAAAAACAATGAACAGTTAAGCATGGAAATATGTTCCAGATATCCAACAGATCCAAATATCCATCATGAATTTGGGTACATTTTATGAAACTTAGGGTTAGTTATTGTCTTACGGTTAGTTACTGTCTACTGCTGGACCTCCGTGCTGACATCACTACCTTTTGCCAGACAACAGCGGCACATGTGAACTCCAGAGAGCCGGTGATAAAGGCAGGAACACTGGTAGAAAAACAGAACACATCACTGAATGAAGTGTCCCTTCAAAGTCTCTATAGCAGCTAACATATGGTTCTCCAATAAGGAAATGTCACAGAGGGATGCTACCTGTCAGTACCTTGATTAAGATATGTTGGTAACTGCATTGAATAGCATCCATGGCAACAGGCTCCAGCCAAGTAGGTAGCTTTGAAAAAGCAAACACTAAGTTTATGATCTTTCCTGTTTCCGACCCTTTTATCTGTTTAGCCTTGCTTGGTTTCTTTATTTCTGTTCTTCAGCTCAGTCTGTTCTGTTTGCATTTCTGTCGCGTTCTGTTCTGTGCTTTTCATCACTTGTTACCATAGTGACCAGTACTGGACTCAATAGGATGAAACTAAGGTTACAAGGCGAGTCTTCAAAAAAATCTGGCTACATTTCTGTCTTATACCCTCTTCTTTGCGCACTCCGACAGCTCTTTCATCTTTCCTCTCTTTCTCTGTCTTGCCTCTACCTTAATTTCTCTTTCTTCCTCAAAATATGCCAGTTGAGTGTATATTTCTTGTTCCCCTTCCTTCCTTTTCTCTCTTCTCTTCGTCCCTCTATTCTTATTAAGACAAGGGTATTAAATGACCCAACTATATAGGCCATGAGAGTGTCCTTGACTGTCTATGTGTGCAAAAGAGTGTGTGTCCTGCTATCCCATCTATCTAGGCCAGTCTTGATGTGTGTGCCCCATGGACCACTTCCCCACAGACCACATTGTATGTGTGTGTGTGTGTGTGTGTGTGTGTGTGTGTGTGTGTGTGTGTGTGTGTGTGTATCTGTGTATGTGAGTGTATGTGTGCGGGAGAGAAATAGTGTATGTCTGTATAGAGCAGTCCACTTCCCAAAAGACCAGACTCACTTCCACACTCTGGAGTCATAATGGCTAAAACAGGCTTGTTACAGGACTCCTTCTACGTGTGTGTGTGTGTGTGTGTGTGTGTGTGTGTGTGTGTGTGTGTGTGTGTGTGTGTGTGTGTGTGTGTGTGTGTGTGTGTGTGTGTGTGTGTGTGTGTGTGTGTGTGTGTGTGTGTGTTTGTGTGTGTGTGTGTGTGTGTGTTTGTGTGTGTGTGTGTGTGTGTGTGTGTGTGTGTGTGTGTGTGTGTGTGTGTGTGTGTGTGTGTGTGTGTGTGTGTGTGTGTGCGCCCTCTCCAGAGCTGTCTAACCAGCTCCAGAAGGGGGAGGTGGATTTTTAATGGCTGGTTTAACTATTTAGGGTAGGTTTTGTGTATCTTCTTTTGGTCAGCCCACCCCTCTGCAATCCAGACTGAAATATATGAGTCTAATTGACTGAATGACTGAATTGAATGACTGTAACCGCACTCTAGTGGCACATTCTACCTATAGAGTATAGCCAGAAGTATGATTTGACAACTGTACAGAAGTCCTGACGTTTTGTTTAAAGACACAGGTTCTGAATGCAGGCTGTGAACTTTCACAGTATTTATATAGCACCTTGACCTGCTTAATAATAAAAAAAGACAATCAAATATTTTTTTTTTACAATATTGGACCTTTAACTGGTGAACTTAGCATTTAGCTCAAATCGACACTTTGTCTAAATATATTGAACCTAGTTTGGCTCTAGACTCTTGGTCCTGATTTAAATCCTCTTTAATTCTTTCTGTTGTGTTGATTAGGAAAAATGTCATGACATGATTTTTCACACTCACAAAAAGATTTCTAATCCATAGAAATAAAGGATACGGAGAATACCATGGCGATTTAAGAGGCATCAGCAGCAGTTTCTAGATTCACTTTAACTGCATCATCGTATTCGTTCCCATTTATACAGGGATCATTTTCAAAATGTGTGTGTGTGTGTGTGTGTGTGTGTGTGTGTGTGTGTGTGTGTGTGTGTGTGTGTGTGTGTGTGTGTGTGTGTTTAAGTACTGGACAAACCTTTTCATATTGAGTTTTCTTACCCATAGGGTTGTTGCACATTTACTGATCATGCATATCGTGTCACGCACACTGAAGAAGGTCTTTCAGCCTCTCAATCACAAGAATACGCAAACACACACAGAACGCAAAATGTCTTGATGCCAGTCTTCGTCTTTTCATCACAAAATGAATTCTCCATGTGTGTGTCTGCGGTTTATACCAAAGTCACCCAGTATGGAAATGAGTGTACCTACACTCCATTTCAGCCGATCGAAGGGAGATAGTGGGCATGGTGGGAGTTCAGACGAAACTGTGGTTATTCGTCTTTCTCTTCCTTTTGCTCTGCATTCCTCTCTTACCTTCTTCATCTCTCTTTTTTTTCCATCTCTTCTCTCCACCCTTTACCCCAGCTCATTTCCTCTTCACGTCTTCCTCTTCACATCTGTGATTTGTATTCTAGATCAATATGTCTGAAAGAAAGAGAGAGAAAGGGGTTTGGGGGGTGGGGGGGTGGGGTTGGTGAGGGGATGATAGTTTGTTTTTTGGGATTGGCTTGGCGCCTGTAGTGATGTCATCAGAACAGGGAGGCGCGACACCGTCTGTTGTCATGTCAACCAAAAGAGATTGAACATGCTCATAAAGAGACAGACGAATAAAAAGAGGGAACGGAGGGACGGAGAAGAGAAATGAGGACAGTATGTGCAACATGTTGTTATTTAAATATTCATGTTTACATTTTACACATGAAACACTTAAATTAATGTTGCCATGTTAAACACACACCTCAATCGGTTTACTGCTGCTGTTTAACGTCTCTAAATGTCGTTATTTCTGTGTTTTCAGCAGTGGAGCGCAGTGTAAAATATCATAGTGGGTCTCCTGTGTGTATGCGACTGGGTTGCCGTGTGATAAAGTTGATGATTAATGACATTACCTCAAAGTGGCAAACGGGTAACCATGGCAATGCAATATTAAACAAACACCATGTTCCAGGGACAGACACAGAGAGAGAGAGAGAGAGAGAGAGAGAGAGGGAAGGAGAGAGGATGAACATGATATAGATGGGGTTTTTTCAGGGGAGACTCACTGTGATTGCTGGATGTACTGATAGCTTGTTCTCTAAGAGTCAAGGCCATAATACAACTACAGGTTCACCTCACTCAGATATAATGAATTGCTACCATGTCAGGGAAGAATGACATAACTGCTTTCCCATTTGTTACTTTAGTGATCCAAAATAATTTGTTTTCTGAAAGGTGATATAAAACCCACATTTGATTTAAAACAATTTCCTTGTCCCTCATTTACCTCTGACCCTCTACCTATTCCTGATCCTTCAGATCACCTTTTCTACTTTCTGTTTCAGCCTGCTCATCTGTGGCTAGCAGCAATCTTCTTTGTGCCTTTTCCTCCCGTTTCTCTCTTCCGTCTCTCCTTTCTCCTCCTCCTCCTGCTATCAGCTCTCCTGTTTCCGTCCCCCTAGTCTTCACTAATGAAGCAGAGATCTGCTTGGGGCCATTTTCCTCTCTATCAATATTCTATGCCAATTACCAGGGTTTGGTTATTAACACTGACACAAGGAATTATGTGGCACTGCTAAATCCTCTTGTTACCTTGCACACACACACATGTACACACACACACACACACACACACACACACACACACACACACACATACGCACACACAAACACACACGTATAGGTACAACAAGCACACGGTCAAACAGTGTCTCTCATACAGACACGCTGATAGATATTTGTGTGTATGAGTGATGTCAATAGGTCAGGCATGTAATTTGTACTCAGTATGATTTAGCTCTATGATTAGATAATCCATCTGTGAAAAGGTGTTTAATATTTTCTATTGGGAGACTCTCGAGAGACCGCTACATACAAGAAGGGTGTTGATGACTACTACCATTGACCGTGCAGAGCAATTACAATACACTGGTGACTTAAACGTCACCATTGGTGCCGGGTTCAACTCTGTTTTACAAGTTTTCATTTATATGGCTACATTTAAGAATGAAGGGGCTATTAACCCTTTTGCATCCCTTTAAAAAACAAAAATGTCTCTATCCAAAAACTGCAATAAACTTACATGTTAATATTAGTAGTTTCAACCAATTTCAGTCCTTATCATTTTAGAATTTAACCCTTTTAACCGCTGTTGTGGGCTTGGCATAAGACAATACATGATTTAACGGTTTTAATGGAATTCAATGGGAAAATTTTGTCTAAAAAGTAAACATGCATGTCTTTGGATTGTGGGAGGAAATCGGAGTACCCGGAAACCCACACAGACACGGGAGAACATGCAAACTCCACACAGAAAGGCCCAGCCGGGTTGGGAACCTGGAACCTTCTTGCTGTGAGGCGACAGTGCTAACCACTACACCACCGTGTAGCCCATCGTGGAGGCATTTTCGAACGTTGGTTGACGTTAGCTTAGTTGTGTTGACAGAAACAGATCTCAAGCAAAGTTAATTTTCTCCTGATTTGTCCGTTTGAAAAAAGGCTAATTCCGTGTCAGAATGTTCTGGAGAGATGTGGCTTGTGAAAAATCACTCCAATCTTTACTTCACTGACTATGGGGCTAAGAAAAAGGTCATAATCTGTGTTTAGGTTCCCATTAGACTTAATCCACTGTCGCCATTCGTCTAAAGAGGCCAGGCATTACCAAAACACACGTGACACTGATACAGGAAATGACTAGGAGTTGCACCATCTTGCTTCTAATCCATAGTCTCTGTTGTAGCCTAGCATTTCCTCAAGTCTCTCATCTTTCATTACAGCGTTTAAAGAGACCCCAACTTTAAACTCCTCTATTGCTTGTTGTCAGTCACTGGGGATTTTACATTTAAGTGTCATACTTCTTTGAGAAAGTATACGTATATTGTGTCAAAACCTACATTAACAATGTACTGATGAAACTATCTGCTATGCTAGTGTCCAAAAGCATCTGGGTTCTAGGTAGGACCCCTGACCTGTTCTCCAGCTTTCAACTTTTGGCGACAAAATCCCAGTGTAGCAGCAGTGTAATAATGCTAATTCTCCCACATTTAACTTATGCTAATGTTAATTATTGCCATTGATAACAGCTCAACTTGACAGCAGGTTGCTAAGTGTTAATGATGCAGGAAGTTATGTCACAACACAGTAGGGCTGATTGGAGCACAGATGTTGAGGTAGTTGGTAGACTGGTTCGTGAGGTGTTTTCCAAGAAAGCATCCTCACCACGTGTGCCTAAATATAGTCGACTTTCACTGTAGGAGTCAGTCTCATTAAAACAAGCACATCATTTTTGATATACTGCAACTACTGTGGTGCTTTGAGGAGGACCGGACCATGAAAGGAAGTTTTGTTAACTGCCGGTCAGCATGCATGTTGCCTATTTACAGTAATATTTGCCAACAGCTGGCAGCCTACATAGACAATAAAACTGAAGAAGATAAATTCAGTTTAGACAAACATTGAAGGTCCCATAATGTAAAAAAAACTTACATTTTTCTCTTTTTTTTAAAATGATAAAGCAGGTCGAGGTGCTATAAATACGGTGAAAGTATCAAAACGAAGAAACAAGAAATGCACACAGCCTGTATTCAGAAAGTTTTGTACATTTGTGATGTCACAACTATAGCCTACTATATATAGTTAGAACATGTTGCTACAGTCCCATTACAGTCATTCCCTGGCTGCAGTGACTGGGGGGCTTAAAGAGACAGGCGCTAAAACATGTTTCAGACAGACAGTATGAGTAAAACAGTGTGTTTTTTTAACATCAAAGCATGTCAACACATTCGACGCGTAGTAGAAACCCCAAATATAAGCATGAACCTGAAATCAAACATTATATTGAACCTTGAATTTTCATGGTGATCAGTTACTAATCTGTTTAAAAGACCTGTATGGTCTGGAGGAAGCCAGAAACAACATTTTCTTTATCAACCAAATTAGGTGCAGCAGCTGATTGAGTCAACATAGACACACGGACAGTACAATGTTGGATTCTTAGGAGCACACACATGAACAAAGAGAATTACTCAAGCCGATGGTCAGAGCTTATACATTAGTATTTCTCACATATGGAGGACCAGAAACAAGCACTTGAGGATTTGACCCATGCAATGCCATCAATTGCATGGGTCAGATCCTCAAGTGCTTGTTTCTGGCAAGTCATCAATTCTTTAAATGGCTCCATATTTAGACTAAATTTGGCTAAATTTGATGAATATGTATTCCAGCATTCATCCAGTCATCTGATGGTCAACTACTGGCCATTCTTCTAAATATTGATGTAATCCTGTAGCTGGGAATATTGCACTGTTGCTTAAATACAGGCAACATTTTCCATATTTCTTTATAGCTGTCATTATATGCTTTTCTCTGCATAATATAACTCAAAGATATTGCAACAGAAGAGGTATATATAGATGTGACATTTTTGATTTTTCTACAGCAGTTGTGACAAGCGTGCCCAGGGTTTTTAGTATTTGGCAGTTCAGACAGGCACCATCAGCCAGTCCCACAGTCTGAGCCAGCTGCTTGTTGACTGCCCAATCTGATAGGCCTGACTGATGAGAGGGCGTCCAACGAACACACAAACGCACATGCACAATACCACAGAAGCAAGGACGCACGCACAAAGATATATATACAGTCAAGTGGTCAGCCCTCTCAGTTAAGGTGAATGCATATCAGCATTATGATCCCTTTCTTCCTCTCTCTCGCACACACTTTCACAAATACCAGAGAGGAAACAACATCTGCAGCATCTGGCCAATCAAAGCTTTGATCTGAGGTCACATCTCAGCCATTCTGGAGAAACTTGACAGTCATCTGCCCTCACTCATGTGTTGTTTGTTCTCCAAAAATCCAGCTCAGGAGGAAAACACAGCATGTCTTTTTTTCTTTACAACAAAGTCAGCGCCCTGCAGCGCACACAGGGCAAACATACTAACACACATACTCTACACATATGTCAGACCTTTTTTCACCTAGCTCATGCTCTGACTTCTTCATCGCTCCCTTTTTTCTTTCTTTTGCTCTCGCTCAGTCGCTGTCACTCACAGTGTCTTTGTGCTGCTCTGCTGTCTCTTTCTGTCTGTCTTCTGCCTCTGTGTTAAGTTAGTGTTTTTGTGTGCTTGCATGCAGTGTGTGTGTGTGGTTGTACCTCTAAGTCAGGCATCTGGTGGCTATCAGAGTTAATCACCCAAGCTTCCTATAACCGCCTGTGACACACAAGATCACAAAAACACACACAATGGCAAAGCATATATTAGAACATGACAGCGCAGTAGACAGTGTTGGAAAGAAACAGAGACAACACAGCAGTGGTAGGATGAAGAAATGGAGGGCAGTGAGGCCACAGGAAAAAAGAAAAGAGAAAAGATTGAAGGGTAGGTGGAGGAAGAAAATGAAGGTGGAAAGGAGGGTAGGAAGGTGGAGAGGTGAACATACATTCCGGCATTCAAGAATACCATAGTATGACTTGATAATGACACCGCCGGGTCGATTAAATAGATGTGAAAAAGAGTTGTGAAATGCTCGGACAGCAAAAGCAGTGTTCTGTGCTGGAGGCAGGTGAATGAGTCAGAAGAGAAACACATCAGTCATCAGAGTCAACATTCTTCTTCCTCAGATGGATTAAAGGGATAGTTCAGATTTTCTTTAAGCGGGGTTGTATGAGGTAGGCCTTCTTAGTTAGTCAGTGTATTGCCTACAATAGATGGCTGTCGGCAGGTCCCCAGTTTGGAGTAGCAGGCAGGAAAACAGGCATAGAAGCTAAGCATAGTACTGCTGTAGATGAGGCCAGCAGCTTAACATATTTTAGCCACCTAAAAACATCCTTATCAGTTTATGTGTACACTATGGAGAATGTTTATAGTTCTATGCTCTCTTTAAAGTCACCAGACTACATTGACAAAACAGTAATTTTACCTTGACGCCACCACAATTGGTTAGTTTTTTGTTAGTATGACCTTGGTGTTTCAAATGGTTAGGAATTAACAAAACTGACAAACAAACTGACCATGAAAATATTCCAAATATAGTGTACTGATATCGATTTGTTTTGGTTCCTAAAATACTGCTGCCCCCAACCAAAACAGTAAATTGTTAGTTAGCTTCTGTGCCTGCTCCTCTAAACTGAGGGGCATGCAAACCGCCGTCAACTGTACGTAATACACTGTCTATGGATAAGTATCTCATGCAACCCCACCCCCAAAAAATACGAACTATGCCTTTAAAGTCTTCTTTAGTAAAAATGTCAGACGATATACGTCAAAACATGGGGTTAAAAAAACAATTATAAATATATCTATATGCAGAGGTCAGAGTCAAAGTCAGGTTCACTCTAATATCACAAGCTCTGTGATTTGGACACAACCTTTTCATGGTCAGGGCTAGTACTGTAGTAATTTGCAGGGCTGAGTCAAGGCAGGGCTGTCCTGTCAGGGAGGACAGGTCAGGGCCTGGAAATGATAAATCCACTTATGAAAGTAAGACAGGGGAGAGGGAGACGGCCCGTTCTGCTCTGTTCTTTTCCACTGACACTCTGCTGCCTTCTGTAGTCTCTGAGCCAAGCTACATCACAGTTAGGAGGACAGATACTGTGGACAGCAGGTCAGAGGTCAAACACCATCTAAATTGTTCTGGTTGCTATGCGTAATTATCCTTTTTACAAAATATAAATTTGGCCATTTGAGAAAAAAAGTAATTTGTCCTGTTTTCTTGTCATGTGGTTCTTGTTTGTACTCATTTTGTGCTCAGTCACCGTTGGCTGTCTAGATTCGAAGTGAAACTTTCCATTATTTATTAGTGAAAGTTGTAATGTGACTTTGTCCGCGCTGTGAGCAGGGCTGAGCCGTTCCACAGTGCTCCACACAGCAGAGGAGTCATCCACCTCAGTAAAGCTGTATTCCATCTAAACTGTTTAATGTCAAATAGACAAGTCAGGACACCTGGTACACCCTGAATATCTGTCCCTCTTTCTGACTGGCTGTCTGTCTGTCTCTCTTTATGACACTCTCCTTTCATCTCTCGCTTCCTGAGCTTCATCATTCTCTCGTCATGTTCCCTATTTCTGTCTCTCGTACTGAGGTTTACAGGGGGAGGTTCACATGCCTCACATTTCTAGTGCTACAGTGAAAGCTTATGTATTATTTATTGAATGGCTCAAATAATCTGTGTCTACATGTGTCCATATCTTGCCAAGTTTCAACTCAAGGCAGCCTAGTGATTTTTTTATGAAAATACATACAGTAACTTTACTGGCCAATAAATTTACCACTGAGCCATTACATTTTCTGTCTGAAATGAAAAAAAAAATGCCTAGAAATTATATAAACTAATAAAACACCCATTACAACGTCTGGAAAATGCACTGTCACAAAGTTAAAAAGTCAAAGTTTTCCGTGTTTTTGACAAGAAATTGTGAGTAATGAATGCCATGTTTCCAGTCATCACATGGCCTGAGAGCGAAAGCTTTCATTGGTCAGATATTGACGTATATATATATATATTTATATATTGATGTCTCCTGCCGTGTGTAGTTTGTGTGTGTATAATGGCTACATCCTGACTCATTTCCATGGCAGCCAGATACCTGAAATCACAGTATGTGGAAAGTTGTTTAAAATATGTGGGGGGAAAAGGTAGATCTGTCAACATTTGGGTCTATTTTGAGACTCACTGAAGGTCTTTTTTGTATCAGAGATACTGTAAAAAGACAGACAGACAGACAGACAGACATGCTGACAAGTACAAAATGGAAGAAAAACTGGTCCCACCACTTACTGCCTGCTCATCCCCACACAAACGGAAAGATACAGAAAAAAACACACGCTGCTTCCCCCAGTCGAGCTGCTGCCTCCTGGGATCAGTGAGAGCAGCTGTGCTAGAAGTGCAGTCATAGTAAATCTGAATTTTTTCCTAATTGACCTGCCTGCTTAGATAAATGTAAAAATGAAAAAAAGCAGCCTGAAAAAGGAGGGTAAGTGTTCATTTTAGTCAAATAAGTCCAAATAACTAAAACAAAACATGAAATATTAAAGAAGAAGTGTCTTATGTAATTAAGAAATGTAGTTGCATGACATTGCAGAATGATTAATATATAAAAAATGTGGATTTATTCCAATTCAGTTAAGTAGAGCGACTTTATTTTGATTAATTTTCAGTTCTTGGTCATCATTAATAAATGGCTTATGAACTTGAAGCACTCCATCACAATAATAAATACACACAGTATAATTACCCCTTTGAACACATGAAAAATATTAAACTCCTCTGTGTTAAGAGTGTATTTGGAGGTCTGTGTACAATGTGTGTACAGTTTCTTCCCTCTTCTGTTTGTATTTACTGAGTCCATTCTTATTTGTCAATTATTGTTTTTTAATCACCACTCCTTTCACGCTTTTGTCCACCGTGTCAAAGGCCACTGTTGAAGTTGTTATGTGATTCTCCTCTCTGAGCGTGCTCACTCGCCTGGCTTTGATTGGGTGGAGAGAGAAACACCATAGCAACAGCCAGCTGATGGATTAAAGCCCTAATTGGGAAGAGAAAGTCTTTGTGATTACACACAAACACACACACTCTTTCGCTCTCTCTCTCACACACACACACACACACACACACACACACACACACACACACACACACACACACACACACACACACACACACACACACACACACACACACACACACACACACACACACACACACACACACAGGTTTAATTAAAAGGAAAAGGAAGCCAGAAGACAACTTACTTTCTCTTTCTGAGAGACCGTGTTACCATTTATGTAACCCCACATCCACACATACACACTCATTCACACTGTCACTCACGGTTACACTGTAGGAATCAAACATGGCCGCTTCTCCCTTGCAGAGTTTTCCCCATGCCCCTCCATCATCTGTGTTAATCAGCACCGTGTGGAGCCACTCCACATTCATTACTCCTTGATTAATCCATTAATTATGAGAAAACTCAGTTCGATTGTTGCTGAACAATATGAGTGTGTGTGTGTGTGTGTGTGTGTGTGTGTGTGTGTGTGTGTGTGTGTGTGTGTGTGTGTGTGTGTGTGTGTGTGTGTGTGTGCATGTGTGTGTGTGTGTGTGTGTGTGTGGCCTTCATGCATATGTGGGAAAGTATGTGCACATTGGCTTCTTGTATACGTTAGGACTTACAGAAATGTTTACATTATGTGTGTAAGGTATGTATGGAAAGCTACACACATTACGCTTTCGTAAGTGTGCGTGTGTGTGTGTGTGTGTGTGTTTGTGTGCGTGTGCTGAATACATTATCAAGCAAGTGGACATCATTTGCGGTGGGCTAATAGAAAGTGGTCATGCAGGCAGACCTAGCTGTGCATTACAAATCACTACAGCTGGCTGGCTTGTTCCTCAAGGTGACATTCAGCTCTGCGTTGTTCACCTAAATAGGTGTGTGTGTGTGTGTGTGTGTGAGTGTGTGTGTTTTTGACAATAGAAAAAAACATATTGAGAAAAGTCAGACTTTCATGTCTTTTGTCATTATACAGCAGGTGGAGGTACGATATAAATACCATGAAAGTATCAAAAATACTCACTCCAGTTATTCCCCAGCTGCAATGAGAGTGCAGAGACACAGAGAGCGCAGATGTGGAAGACCTAGAAATGCAGGACTGTCTGCTCTAGCTTAGTTGAAAAAATGGTCGAGCATTTTGTCTTTGTGTGATTTCAGTAAGTAACATTGGTTGTTGTTCCCATGTCCCCTTGAAAATATTCAGTCTTCCATATCCAGCCTTGTGTGGGCCCAAATTAGGTTCTTTGTGTGAAAACTGAACGAGCAGAATAATCAATCTTTCTATTTTCTGTTGCTTATCTATGTCTGGGTAGCAGAAGTGGCAGCATGCAAAGTTAAGTTAACCCAGACATCCTGACGTCCTTCTCCGAAGTCATGTCCTCCAGTTCTTCCTGAGGGATACTGAGGCCTTCTAAGGACACACAAAAAGTACAATATCTATAGCATGTTCTGGGTCTGCCCTGGGGTCTACATGAGTTAGGTGGGCCTGAATGCCTCCACTGGTAGGCCTTTTCGACTGACAGAGAACGGGTTCTTGAACCAGTTCCATTCAGGATTATTTGAACCGTGGTGCCATCTGACGGACCAGCCTGCCTTTCTACCAGTTTTGCACAGAACCATTATAATCAAGGATGCACAGCAGCGGATGGCATTGCACAATGCACACCACTGATGTTGTCAAGGTTGAACCTATTTGCATGGGAAAAAAATGCTTTTTTCCTGTTTCAGGTCAGAACCAACTTTTTTCTGATCCAAGCTATTTAAGGTCGAAATGCTCCGAACGGTTCAAAATCTGGTGTGTGAACCGGTGCAAGAACCCATTCCCTGTTGATTGAAAAGCGCTAAGAGGTGCTACCACATGTTAGTTGTTCTCACCCTGCCCCAGAGAGTGAGCTCAGCTGCCATGAGTAAGAAGCTAATTTCAGCTGCTTGCATCCACTTTCACAACCCAAAACTCATGACCATAAAAGAGGGTTGGGACATAGCACAGGTGACCAATTTAACCAAATTTCTTGACAGTCTCGACCCCAAGATACTTGACCCCCTCCAACTGTGGCGACAGCTACAAAGTCGCAATCCACCACCCCCCAGCAAGTTCCCATGGCCTCAGACTTAGAAATAGTGACACTTCTCTCAACCGCTTCACACATGGCTAAGGAGTATCTGTAAAAGCCAGAATACCTCAGTTGGAATGAACATATGGCAGTCAGTGAGTTTACATGCAGTTTAAAAACCTGATTATATTCGGATTAAGGCAATACGCCAGTTTCTCAAACGCCATGTAAACACTGTACCCCAGGTAAAATCCGAGTTTTCATACCTCAGTTAACAGACCTAGCTAACTCCTGAGTATTCATGCAGATAAGCAACGTACCCGGAATAATATCGTCTGCGCATGATCCATGGGTTAATGTCAAAAAGTCAGCCATTTTCCCTCGCTTTCCAAGTTGTTGTGATTTTGACGAAGGTGAATCGGAAGAAAAAGCTGCATTCTGACCAGCTGTATGTTGGCGGGGCACCACCTACTGTACTGGAGGTCGTGTTACTCCTGTCATTTTCCCATTCTCACCGCTCATGTATGCCGGATGAATTACAATAATCCCATTATTCCCATTATACCGGGGAAAAGACCATTTTCGGTTATAGCTGTGCATGAAAACAACATGTGTTTTGTCTGGTTGTGCATTAGACAGACGTATCAGCTAACAGACTATATTAAAAGTTGCAGCAACTGGAAACAGGAATGCTAATAAATTCACACATCAGACAGTCTGTCTGCACATTGTTTTTCTATTTCCTGTACTTCTTTCTGTCAACATCTCTTTCTTATTATTATCTTTCCCTCTCCATCCGTTTGCTTTACTCTTTCCTTCTCTTCATCTTTTCCCACCCTTCTTACCATCTCTCTCTCCTCTCTCTCTCTCTCTCTCTCTCTCTCTCTTGCGGTGGATTATTTTTGGGCTGCCTGGTTAATTTCAGTAGGAAGTCAAGCTCAGTGCCAGGGAAAGTGGAACGCATATAAAGAAGCTGAAAGACAAACAGAGACATCAAAATAGCATCTCGTCTTTTCTCAGCCTCAAAGCAAGACACTGCATTGAAGCTTTGTCTCTAATATCTGACAATATCACTGTGTGTTTTCAAAAGTTTTTTTTTGTCTGTAGCTAAATTCTCCTCGCAGTACCTTTTTTTACATTTTTTTTTTAAAAATACCCTTTTATCGCATACTCAAGCTCTAAGCTCAAATAACATTCTGAGCCTTTGCCAAAATAAAAGCCTGTATGATGTGACTTAATCAGCAGGTAGTCTGGTGTGTTTGTCCTACTCACCCTGACAGCTTCAATCTCAGCATCGGCTAATGTGTCCATCAACTGCTTCGCGACATGCTAAGGTGTTCTTAAGTGAGACACTGACACTCTGGTTAACCACTGTAATTCACTCTGGACAGGAGCGCCAATTAAATGCCTTAAATGAACTTAAACAGTTTTATTGCCTCTCCAGGATTGAATTTTTTTTCTTGTTCGCTCAGTCGCACCAAACATTTAGGCTGTAAGAAATGTGTGTGTTTAATAATTCAGTGGAGACGGCAGATTATACTGTATTACTACCAAAGAGGATGATAGCAGTTATTAATTTAATAACAGCTAATGGTGTATGTGTTGAATTTGAGATCAGGTGTGCTGTTTGTGTGTATAAATCATGTGTCCTATGTATGTCAGTGTGTGTGTGTGTGTGTGTGTGTGTGTGTGTGTTTATTCCCTGCTGGTTAATGCTAGTTCTTCTTATGGCTGTGGCTCAGTGTCAGTAAGATTTACGCTGTGCGCTGTGCTGACCTAGCTTATTACTGACTCTGTGTGTGTGTGTGTGTGTGTTTGTGAGTGACAGCCACAGGTTACACTTTATGGTCTCCATATGTAGGCAGCATGATCGGCTTAGGGGACAATACACTGCAGGACACACACAGATGCACACACACACACACACAGATGCACACACACACACACACACACACACACACACACACACACACACACACACACACACACACACACACACACGCACACACACACACACACACACACACACACACACAGACAGGTGTTAATATCCTCCCAGGCAGGTCTGACTCACACAGTCTACTCTCTCTCTTAAACATGGTGACTCACAGAGAGGTAGATTGCCCTCAGGTGTCATGGCGTAAAATGAATAATTCACCCCAAGGACCCCCCCCCCCTCTCTCTTTCTATCTCCCTCCCCATCTCTCTCTCTCTCACTACCCTTTCACTCACCCCATCTCTCTAATACAGACTCACTCTCTCTCTTACTTTCTTCCTCCTTTCCTCGTCTTCGTGTAATTAGCCTTTGTGTGTTAGTGGCAGCATACAGTATGTTGCACTGAGTCAGACAGAGAAAGAGAGATAGCTTAAAGTAACAGAAAGCATGAAGAGAAAATGGAAATGTCAGTATAAAGACGGACAGAGGGAGCAAGATTAGATAGCCAGTATACACGAAGGAAAGAAATACAGATTGACCACATGAATTATACTGTGTGAAGGTGTGCAGGTTAGAGCTCCAAGGCAAAGTTTTCTTTCTCTCCCTTAGAACCTGGTCCTCAGGAGGAATAATACACAATACACACAATTCAATCAATTCAATCTCTCCGTTCCCTCAGTGCCAAGATACAGAGAGGGCTGGAGTATAGAATATTAACAACTGAGCCAGTATGTCTGGATGGTTGTCAAAGAACACATTTACAGTCATACCTGGGCAGCAAAGCAGCTGGATACACTTGGAGTTGTTAAGTCACACTTTATGCTTGAGTCTTGAAAAAAAACAAAACACTTTTCTTGCCTCGCTTGTAGGTTTGGAAGTCAGTGTTAGGCTGTGTTTATACCAGTGTTTTCAAAATCTCACACAACATAGCGTCCTGGTTCATTCGGATCGGAACTTACACTTACATTTCTGGACATTTTTTTTTTGATCTGCCATGTAGCTGTGCTGGTAGCACACCCATGCTTTCTTATAAAAAGGCAACTTGATGGTTGGTTTATTAAATTTCTAAATTCAGCAGCCTAATCACAAACGAACAAAAAATGTGTTCAGTGGAATGGCAGGTAAGGTGAAGGCTTTGGTAGTGGGATTAAATGTTGTCCTGCACAAAGGCATGAACAGGACATGGATGGGGTTGGATGAAAGGCCAGGAGGGGTGTTACTTCATGTGATCCTGAGGCTTCATGGTTTCATCATCACATATGGAAGACCAATGCTGTCCAATCAGAGTAAGCTTACCCTGCTTTTTCGACAGGGGTGAATACAGGTATAATCAGACAGGCTGTAAGAGAAAAATAATGTGTTTTCTGAACATTACAGCATGTAAGCTCTTACAGAATGCCAAAATACAAGTGTGAACTTGAAAATGAGCATAACATGGCTCCTTTCCCCTCCTGACATTCACACCTGGGAGCTTCTGTTGTGTTTGTTTTTTGGTGCAATTAGCAAATGCACTATCTGGTATCAGCAGGTCGTCTAAATTAGCAGCCTCGTAGCGTCCCTGCTCACTCATTGTAAGACATTTGGGATATGAGCACGAGCTGTTAAAATACTTTAACATTGAAAACCCAGAGGAAGACTTGATGCTAAACAGCGATGACATATTTTATTCCCTCTAACTGACTCATATGACAGGATTTTATACCTTCACAGATCACAAGTAAAACTGTCCTCTATTTTTTTTTTGTTGATTGATCTGTTTGTCTATTTGGGATGATGTTCCAATTTTGCATCCTTAAAGCATCAATAAAATGTCAAATATGAAAGGAAAGACGAGATAAAAATATCTGCTTTGACGATTCCAGATGCTATTTCAGTCTGTTTGCATTTCACCTACGCTTTGAAACGACTTGAAAAGCCTGTTCAGTCATTTTCTCTTCCTTATTCAGTCAAGGATCATTGCAAATCGAAAGCCTTTTTTTTTAATCGCTACTGCAAATCCACAGCAAGTAGAAACATAATCACATGCAGCACAAGGTATTGTAGTGGGGAAAGTAGGGCTTAACAGCAACGTAAAGGGGGGTAAAAACAGCAGAGAAAGGAGAGAAAACATACAGATATTGTTCATCGTCAGCATTCTTCCCGTCCAACTTCACAGTTCCTACCAATTCGATCAGGAAGTTCACTCTTCTCGGCGAGGTCACATCCTCCCTGCTGTGATTGGGTGCACAGGTACCACCCTCCCCTACCACACGCACACACGCACACACACACACACGCACACACACACACACACACACACACACACACACACACACACACACACACACACACACACACACACACACACACACACGCACGCACACACACACACACGCAAATACACACACGCACACACACACACACACACACACACACACACACACACACACACACACACACACACACACTCTCTCTTGCTCTCTTTATCCGTCTCTCTCTCCTCACCCTTTTTTGTCGCCAGTGTCCAAAAATACCTTTAAATCCAATTAGTGGAATTAATTTCACTTATAGCAAGTTAATTATTTTGTGATGGATTGAAAAAAGGAGGAGATGAGGAAGAAAGGGAGAAGAGGTGGATGAAAAGAGCAGAGGAACCTGAGAGGAGTCCTAAGGGGAAAGCTAAACTTAGTCTCATTTTACAGTCTTTCTTGTCTCTCTGTCGCTCTTTGGCTCAGTCTCTAACCGATCCGTCTATTTGTCTGTGTCTGTCATCCTCTTTCTTTCTCCCTTTTTGTCTCTCTCCTGCTTTCCTTATCAAGCTGCCTTTATTTGCTATAACGGTTAATTTGGGTGAGTCACCCTGAAAGGCCCGACAAATTATTGGCAACTCACAACAACAGAGCTAATTATTCATTGCTTGGTAATGACACATTAAGATTGCCCTTACAAGAGGTGCAGCAGGCAATTTAGCTGTAGGACAAAGAGAAAATTTGTATTAAATTAGAGGAACACTGTCAAAAGCTGTGAAATTAAGATTTTTTTTAAAGCTAAGACAACAAATGTGTTGGTGATGGAACATGTTTTTTTTTAGGGTTTCTTCTAGGTCACATAACACAAAAGTTTGTGCAGCTATATTAATGCAGTGGTAGTGGAGAGCCAAGTCTTGCATGTTGGTCCAAAATGTCCCATTCACAATTCATCACTACCATTAGGGGACCCCTTCATGCTCTGTTTATTAAGTACATTTACATGCACAACAGTGTCCCAGTTTTGAGTCTTATTCAGGTTTGGATCTTTTTCTGGATATGACTTGGAACATGAGAAACTTGGTCATCACCCATGATCATAACAGTCTCCACAACAGTTCCAGGTGTTTTTTTTATTAATCAAAGTGCACTAGCATCTCTCTGAACCGGGACCAATGCTTATGTGCACTTTACAAATAACCATTTTAATGTGTCATCTATAAACACTACAGGGTACATCAAAATTATCGACCCATTTAATGCTTTAGAAATTGTGGCTTTTTATCCACCAAACATACGTATGACAAATATGTCAACTTTATATAATGTGATCGAGGACAAAATAATCAAAACTCAAGGTCCAATTACAAGCTTTTTCAGAAGCTTTCAACCCCTGGTCCTCAACAGCAAATCAGTTTTACACAAATGTTTACATTTTGATAATTTTTCTATGTATCTGTTTATAACTCAACAAAATTTGGATTTTTTTAATTTTTTGTGATTCCACTTGACATTTGAAAGCTCCAGATAAACCATGTGAGTGGGCCTAAAAGTCTAC
>NC_139845.1:10472547-10502547 GCF_963691815.1 Echiichthys vipera | reverse complement strand
CTGAGATAGTTTCTAACAACGCTCAATCAAAGGAAAAAAACGGAAAATTATAACAAATGCTGGTACATGCATGGTTAACTAGGATTCTAAAAGGAATAGCTCAAAATTTTTGGAAATGCACTTAATTGATTTATTTTTGAGAGTAAGTTAAGGAGATCGATAGAAGTCTCAAAGCTGTAAATGTTGATATGAAGTTATACAGCTATAAAACAATTTGCTTAAGGCAAAAAGACTAAAAAACAGCTGGAAACAAATAGTTAGCACAGGTTGCCTGGTTACCTCAGGGTGACATAACATCCTGTAAAACCACAACTTGTCAATTTTAGACTTTTACACCACTGTAATGTGTCTTTTAGCTGTTTCACCCTGTGCTAAATTAAGCTGACCAGCAGGTAGCTGTAGCTTCATATTACCATACTGACACGAAAATGGTACCAATATTCTTATGTAACTCTCTGCAAGAAAGTGAATAAGTTTGTGTGTGTGTGTGTGTGTGTGTGTGTGTGTGTGTGTGTGTGTGTGTGTGTGTGTGTGTGTGTGTGTGTGTGTGTGTGTGTGTGTGTGTGTATGTGTTTGTGTGTGTTTGTTCCTGGAAATAATCATGTGATTGAGATACTATACTGCCATACAAATTAAAATTAAAACCAGCACAAAGATGATCTCAACCAAACATTTTGATTACACAGTAGGAGGGGCCAGTTTGATTTGGCTGCTTCAACGAAAAAGAAGACAGTGTGACAGTGTGACATGAAAAAGAGAAACAAAAAAAGAGAGAAGGCAAAATGAAGAGTGAGAGAGAGAATCACAGAAATCGAGAAAAAAGGAAAGTTAGATGCGACGAAGGAAAGATGATGCTACTGGAGCGCTTGAGGATGACTCATCCACAAGCTAGTGATGCTTTACACACACACACACACACACACACACAAATACACACAAAATCGTGAGTCCTTAGACAAACACACACACGCACAGACACACACACACAGACACACACACACACACACACACACACACACACTACACACAAATATTTAGTCATACGCTTGAACACATAAGCAAACACACATTCATGCACACACCAGAGCACCAGTCATCCATTAGTCTGATACTGATTCACAAAGGCATGCGTGTTGGTTCAGCAGCTTGTTCCTAATGAGCCAAAATGGCCGCTGCTGCACCACAGTTTCCAGGCCAGAGCAGGGAAAGGCCCAAGGGGCAGAGAAACTGGGCGAGAGGAAGAATCAGAGGGGCTGGATTTAAATGGAGCTCATTAGCTTACGGTAGCGATGAGAGGTCCCTGCACACTGAGGAGACACACACACACACACAGACACACACACACACACACACACACACACAGACACACACACACACACAGACACATGCATGCATGCAAACAGAGATGGATTTTCTTGTGTACATACAGTATGGGCAAACTGTGCTACTCAGTTATTTTTATAAGAGAGAAGAGGTAGAGAGACATGTTAGAGCAGGACAGAAAGTGTAGGAAGGCATTGAAAATATGAGGAATCAGAGAAAAATATTTGGTGTGGTTTGTTTGGACGGGACGACTGGCAAGACAGCGAGCACTGCAGATGGCAGAGAGCCTCGCATGTGTGATTGGGTGTGTGATTTTTGCCAGTCGTACCCCCTTGCCTGCCTTCCCTGCTTGTCCACCCACTCAACATATGTCCTTCTCTCCTCTCCCGTCTTTCCTCCTCATCCCTAATCCTTCTAATCATACTATATTCTGTCGTGTCATATCTACCAGGCTCCTGTATGAATATAAATGTGGGTGGCGGTATGTGTGTTTGTGTCGCAGAGTGCCCTTTGTGCTCCACTTCAGTCCTTTCTGATGTATTTATATCCATAAACACACACACATAAACACACACATGCCTTTTTCACTCAGCAGCCAAACTCTCATCAAAGGGCTGTTTGATTTCTTCTTCTGTTGCCCAGGCCCCACATGTCCCAGCAGGGTGGGGGTATAAAGAGCAGGGAGGGGCTGAGCTGTTAACTCAGCATCCACTAAGCCTCAGAACTATAAATCTGCAAAAATAAAAACCTATTAGACGTTTTGTATTTGTCAGTCAAACATTTTTCTAATCTTTGTTGAGGAATTACACATGAGATTTGTCATGTATCTGTGCTACTGTGTCAAGATTTGTGGAAATACACGTTGATCACTGGTGAAATGCAGCAAATGTAGAAAAAACATGATTTTTTCACTGCATTTGTTACGTTTGGTGAAGCCAATTTATATTTTAACTGGCAGTTCTGTAAGATGCTGTTTATTTAGTGCTCACTATCACAATGACCAGCACAAACAACCAACTAAAGTGCACATTAAGTTCTCAGAAAGAAAAAAGAATTAAGACTTTTACGTTTTTAACTGCTTCAAATATACCTTTAAATACCATGATAAAAAAAAGAAGCTTTTGTGCTTTTTTGTATCAACACTTTTTATGTCTTTGCAATCATTATCCACTCAGCTGCCATTCACTGTAACAGTGTGAGTTTGAATTTTTTTTAAACTCTCTCTCTCATCTGTGTCAAGCGTTTTAATTTGTAGCGAGGAATTGGCATCAGTGCAAGTGCGGGTCACAGGATTCAGTGCTCCGGCACAGAATGAATATGGTGAGATAATGTGTACACTTTGCTGATATGATGGGTCCCTTTTGGAGTGATCCCAGTGTTGAAGTTGTACAAACTTTAAGCCATTAAAGCATTAACAGTGCTTTACATAAAAAAACAAATTAGAAAATTATAGATGTAAAACCGCCAAACTATAGAGATCTAAATGAAGATTACAGTATATAAAGCAGTATGACAAGTTTTAAGAAGATCCTGACAGCAAAAGCCCTATTCTTTCTACTCTCCAGCCTACTCAAGTCAGGTGAAGTCAATGCTATTCATATAGGCCATCACAAATTTGCCTTTATAATCTGTACAGCAAACAACCTCCGTCCTTCTGGAGAGGGGAAAAAACCTCAAGGAAGAGCAACTGAGGATCCCTCTCCTAGGACGGACAGTCATGCAATATATGTCGTGTGTGCCGAATCGAGTAACATCAGGTTTTTGTCTAAGGACCTGATGCTGAAGACAATTTGGCAGGAGGAGTGTAACCTCCAGATAACCTGGAGCCAGACCATGAGATGGCTTAAAATGTAAGACAGTAATAAAGCCACTCCTAAAATCCCCAAACCAGCAGCTAGCAAGTGAACAATTAAAGTAAGAACATATATATATTAGAGAATTCCAAACAATCCATCTAGAAATGCTGTGTTGTGTAATTGATCGATAATATTCTGAATAGTATTGATCAGCTTTAGAAATATCCACTATCTGACGTTTGTAACAGAGGATCAAGACTGTAATCGTATTGTCAACCTGTGAGCTACCTGTTCCTTTAAAAAAAAAAAACAGCCTTTGGTCCGATTTTTCATATCACTGACTGTCTGTTGCACAGCCTAAATTAAAAAGGTGCTTAGTTTCCACCTCTGTTCCCATGGCCCCACATCTCCTGATGGGGGATGTGCAGGGTGGGTAGGGCCTGAGTCATAAAACTAACGCTTCCTATGAGACTGCGGCGATGCCAGACTGTCGAGCTAAACTGAGAGCACATTCATTAGCGTTTTATTGCTTTGTAGTCTTGTCAATTAATCACAGGCGAACTCACAGATGTGCACACACTTTTTTAACGGCCCTAAACACAAAAACACTGGGAAGATTGCACAGCGCCGAGACATGTATTGTGCGTCTTCTTCCTTTTGAAATGCCCAAAGACATCACCAGACACGCGCTTCATTTGCGGCTCCCTGGTGTGTTGTACGTAAGACCACAACTTCTCTCTGGGTCCATATACCTGCTCCTCTGAGATCACTTACACACATAATGTATCTGTACCTGTATCTGTGAGACACTTATTGACTCGACAGTAAAATCACACCACCTTGACTCCCCTGTTCTCTGTTGATGAAGGTTTTATTGAAGGAATCTTAATAGTTGTTAATTGCCGTTTCATTTTTAGTTTCAAGGCCATCTGTATTTGTGGGGGATAATCATAAGTGTTTCAGGAGGAACTTTATGGCTTGTTCTTGTTAATGACTTTGGGAACAGTACGCTAAATTATTAAACATTTTACAACACTTTTGATTCGCAATGCAATATCCTGCCTTTATCTTTTTTTCCTAAATGAATTTCATAATCCTTTTAGTCTTATTATTACAGTTATTCCCTTTCTTCTTCTTAAATTAACTGAAACTACGTGGAAAATTTTACTGTCCAGTGTTCATCACCCTTTCTTTAATTTCCATCCTGTTTTAAAATCTAATAAAGACTTGGATACAATAAAAAAGAGCCTTTGTAACCCTGACTTCCTCTGAATAAGGTGCTGTTAACTGAGACATTAATCAAATGTTAAATGCTAAAAGGAAAAACTGTAGTGGACACAATTGGTCATCACAAACAGGAAATTAAAGGACTGATTTATAGAGCCAGTTAGAGAAATAGTGTCAGTCTAATTTAATTCTACTTTGTCAGAAACGGGTACAGAAATACGTAGAGGAATTACACTTTGGTTCTGACTCTGATATAGACTGATCACATTAGCTGCATAGTGTCAGAAACAATACTAGACTGTACCGTGTATTAGACAGAACCGACAGCAGATTATATATCCCCGTATTGAGTCACTTAGGCAGAGTGGTTTTGACTGTACAGAGGTATAATGATGGATAAAACCCCCTCATTTGTGTATTAGTTCAAGTAGGGCTAAAATAAGACTTCACACATAACAAATTAGAAATTGCATGTCATTCTGAGAGTATAACCTAGGAGCTAATCTTGTGGCCCATCGTTTGTGCTGACTTGAACAATTTTGGAGATTCAGACATGAGCCAAGACCAGGAGCGTGAAATGCGAGGAGAATGTGATACAAGGAATTTAGTTATTTTTGATTTTCTGGATATTCACCTCAGCATTGGTTTAGATAATGAACAATCTTGTTGCATAGTTTAGCTAAAGGGCACAGACCAAATACTATGAACAGAATACTGCAGCCTGTATCTGAAGACCTGAACAATGGTGACTATTATTAGACGGTGATATGTAGGAATACACTATTGTACTGCTGTTACATTTGAAACATTACTATATCGTAGCTGAGGCCATGATAATACTTCTGAAAGGGGGCATATTCTGCTCATTTTCAGTTTCATACCTCTGGAGTTTCTACTAGAACATGTTTACGTCCTTGAATGTTTTAAAAAACACTTTACTTTTCTAATGCTGACTTGTTCTGAATATACCTGAATCCCCCCTCTGTCTTAAATGCTTGTCTAGTGCCTGTCCCTTCCTGAAAAATACCAGTCTGCTCTGATTGGTCAGAGCTTCCTGACTTCCACATCTGCACTCTCAGTGTCTCTACAACATCACTGCAGCCGGGAAATGACTGTAACAGCACTGTACCAGCACTTTTTATCCTCTTTTTTATTTTAAATAGTACATTTTAAATGTACAAAACTAAAAGATATACAATAACAAACAGTGCATTGGTGACATTGATAAATAAATAAAAGATACAGTACAAATAATAAATAATAATAATAATAATAAATAACACTAATTAGAATTAAAAATGAATTATAAAGACTCAGTAAGGTATTACTTTTTTGTTATTAAAAAACAGGGGCAAATTTAGGTTGCAATATTTTGTTTCTACTTTAGCAGCACTTTCTACCTATATACTGTATATAGTATAGTTGTGACACCGTATAGTTAAGACACCGTTTTGTAAGACATCTTGTGACATTTGTGAGTTAAGTCATCGTCAAAACGGCCAAAGCTGCAGTAAAACAGCAACAAGCTACAGTATACATTCTGTTTCAAAACACAAGCGTGAGCAAGCAGCATAATAGTTGCATGATGTCAAGACAAAATAAATTACCCACAAATGTAGATTGGAGTTGTTTTGCCAAGCTTCTTTAGTTCTGTTGCATAATGATCTTTGAAGTATTTTTGGAATTTCGAACACAGTAATTGTTCAGTCCTGCTGTTCTTTCCCACCACTTTCATTAAAATGTCACATTTCTGGTATGATTGTGTTTTTTTCTGGTGTTTCTGTGCCGGTTGTGAGGCTTGTGGATTTATGTATAGCAGACAGTGTGGTTTTGTCAGCAGAGCATGCAGAGTCATTAAAAGGACAAACACAAAAGATTCTGCTGTAGGATTTGTTTTCTGTCCCAAAATCCTACTAGATTTGCATTTTGTCTAAAATAAGCTTTGTATTATAAAGTTATGGTTGATAATATTGCTGGCTCTGGATGAAAAGTATTTATTTACGATGTCGTGTTAAACAAGTGACTGTGTTTTTCAGGTTCCACCAGTGGGGCCTGTTAAAGTCCAGGAGCTGGCAGTCCTGACCTCCTGAGCATTTTAAAGCAGCCCACTGAATTCATACACACTTTGTTTGTAAATGCGTATTTGGTAATACTGTGAAAAACTCAGATCAGATTCAACTCTAAATGGAAAATTAAAAATAGCAGACTGAGTGTGATGCTGTGAAATATTAATTTGTTGCCTCATAGATGAACACAAAATTCAGATTTTTGACATGTTTTGGCCTAGCTAACAAAAGGCTTCCCATAGGAGGTTGTTGAGATTTAGAAAATACCCCAGTTCTGTGTATCAAATCACAGTACCCCCCCCCCACACACACACACACACACACACATAAATAAAAATCTTCCTTTTAAATACCATTATATACACTTCAAATTGGCCATTTGTCAACAGTTAAGGCAGCCAAATATGTTACATGAAATGTACAAACTCAATATGGCTAACATCATGACAAGCTGACAAAAATACAGCTTGTGTGTGTGTGTTGTGTCAATCAAAACATCAGCACCTCAGTAGCATCGGGGATCTTTTCTTGTAAGTGATGCTATAACAAAAACCCAACAAAGTCTCTGTTCGAACTTAACAAATTGTATTGTTACCCTGGGTTACATCTGTTTCCCCTTTTTATCCAGAGAAAGTAGCTTTAACAATGTTCACTCAAGTTTTCATCAATGCTCTGCTTCGCATTAATACAGCCACACACGCTCCTTCCTGGAAGCTGCCCAGTGCAACCACAGTCTCTACCATGATCCCAGCGGAGCAAATAAGGGTTACATTCCTTGCCCAAGGGAGCATGTTAGTCAAACACTTTGTCTGTGCAGATTGTACTTGTTTTAGGGTTGCTTTTTTTTAAAGAAGTGAGACAAGCCATGTCCTTAACACTCCACTTTAACCTCTTGTCAACCCTGTAGCAGCTGTACCTGTTGGTAGAAACATGCATTGCTCATTTTTGCGGTCTTTTTTAGAGAGTGAGGTCAGTGGGTCCGGCTGGCACACTTGTCACAGGCAGTAAACACAGCAACAGAGCAAGAAAGCAAAGAAACTACACTGAAAGTGTGATGTTTCTGTAAATTTTGGAATCTTGTCTTTGATTTTAAAGGTCCCATATTGTCAAAATTGTATCCATGTCTTTTTGGAGTACAGGTTGGTAATCCACAGAGAAGTGCTCACAGCATATTCAGAAACTAGACTTCCGTACAGTTGTGATGACATTAACTCTTAGTTGTTAAAACAGGCTGGTGGTGGTGATGTTCAGCCAACTGTCTTTGCCATGGTAACCGATCCACAATGAGTGCACTCTACAGGAATGCCAGGGTGACCCAGAGAAATTGGGAGATTGAATTGGATCAGGCTTGATTTTCCATATTTTATCGTCAAAGGGTATGTTTTTACGAGATGACTGGAGGAAGTGAGTGATTGAATGTGCAAGTGATGGTTTGGTTTGCTGCCACAACGGCAGCTTAAGCAGCCAAAGCAGACATCCATCAGACTCTGTGTTATTTTCCAAGCTTGTAGAATCGATACAAATGCAACAATCAGACCAGAAATATGAAAATTAAAAGTGGCAATATTATTTGTTTGAAGATTACTTTGGTTTATTTATGATTTGCTTGAAGTGCGGGCATTGAGGAAAGTAAAAACTAGTGAGAGGGACAGATCGTTGACGGACAATGCCTTCACGTGTGTACATAATGAAATATGTGGAAGCATTTAACGGGACAAATCTGAAGAGGCAGAGGTTCTTGTGCAGTGGCAAAATGTGAACATGTTATGCAAAAACATGATTTTTTAATTAGCAAGTCTATAAAATGATATGTACAAGAAGTACCCAAGTGTTAAGTAAATCTGCATTGTTAAATGATGCATCATCTACTGCAGTAGGTATAGTGCTCATTCATGCATGTTCGGATGGTATCCAGGAAGCGGAGAATCATACAATGTATTTTCTACTGCCTTTGATTGTCTAAAACATCTGCAGCTTATTGCATTGCCCTGAGTAAATAACATCAGATACCTACCATACATATATATATATATATATATGGGACCTACAACATAAGCTTTCCACGCACTGTTTGATTATGTGCCTTAAACTGTAAATGGACTGCATTCAAATAGTGCTTTTCTAATGTTAGCGGACGCTCAAAGTACTTGTACAACACAATCCAGTATTCACCCATTCACACACATACACTGGTGGCAGAGGCTGCTATGCAAGGTGCCACCTACTCATCAGGATAAAGGTTCACAAGCGCACTCACACTCACACAAGAGCAACATGGGGTTCAGTATCTTGCCCAAGACACTTCAACATGTAGACTGCAGGGGCCAGGGATCAAACCGCCAACCTTTTGATTAGTGGACGTGGTGGTGCTGTACAGGTTGTCATGTGCAGCTCAGTTGGTTTTGCACTGTGATGACCTTGCCAAGGTTAGGAGTTCCATTCAGTGGGACTACACATACAGAGTATGCATGCAATTACTTTACAGGAAGGCACTTTGCATGAAAGCGTCGTTTGAATGGCATATGCTATACATTATAGGAGCCCATTTACTGATTCAAAGGGCAGAGAGGGAGAGCTATAAGGACAAGAAGACAAAGACAACAGAAAGAAAAGGGAAAGGATTGAATAAGAAGTGTGGAGAAGAGGGGGAATATGGCAAAAGGAAAGAAAATTAAGCAAGGCAACATTTACCATGAATTAGCAAACATCGCGTTTCCCCTCTGGACCCTTCACCAACAAATACTGTGCTCTCATGATGCAGAAACAGGAGCTGTTTATACTGTTTCAATCACAGCAAATTGGATAAAAGTGTCAGCTAAATAGCTAATGGAGATCATGAGCATTAGATGTAAGGAACGACAGAGAGAGAGAGAGAGAGAGAGAGAGACAGGTAGAGAGACAGTTGGTAACTGGGTTACTCTGGCCTCACATCTCTCCACTGCAGATGAATATTAATAAGGAGTTATTAATATCTGCTGCCTGCACTGTGTGTGAATATGTGTGTATGCAAGGTCGGCATGGAGGCGCAGTGTGCACAAGCCTTCCTCCTCCTCCTCCCGCTTCTCCTCCTTCTCCTCTTCCACGCAATCTGTATCTTGATCACTTTTTGCATGCTCACTTTGACTTTTCTTTTTTTCCATAAGTTTGTTTTTTTACTTCTCATCTTTTTTTCCTTTCTGTCTCATCTGCTTCGCCCCCGCATTCATTCTTCCTGTCTATCACAGCTCCTTATGTTTCACAGAGCGATGCTGGTGCCGATGCTGGCGCTGGTTTTGTCATAAATCAAAGCAGATGAGTTAATATATGACTATTTGTCAGCCAAATGATACATTTGGTCTATTAGAATTATCGCAGCGATTCAGTCTAAGTCGTTTTTTTTGGACAGTACTGTAATTGTTTAGTTTAACTGTAGCATCCAGCAATAGCAAAATTGGAACAAGATTCTGTATCTGTTGAGCTGCTTGTATATGAAGAATTGACATAATGAGTAATTGTTGTTGTTGCAGTCATCCATTACTGTGAGCCACTACGATGATCTGTGATCCCGTGCTGAGTTCTAAAGTTTGAAGTGTAGTGTACTCAACTGTTGCATTCATGAGATCAGCATTCATCAGAATCGTCAAAAACAGTTAACAGTATATAAACTGACTTTCAAAGAGACAGGCTTGGGAAGAGAAGGTTACTTTAATTGCTTAAATTTAAATGTTCAAATACGTTGTTGTTGTTTTTTCTTTACCACTTTTTTTTCCATTACCAATTTGCTGATTGATACAGGGAATTTTTGAACTGGAATAAAAATGAACCTTTTCTATGTGGATTTTACACTAATACGCCTATGCAAAGATACTTGATACATGACCTTATTAAAACATATTTAACAATACATTAGAGCCTACATACAATGTAGTACATGGTCAACCAATAAAAAGCTAAATAATCATCATATTCAGTATCAAATGACTATTTAATTAAAGAATAGGTGAAAATAAAACAAATAGTTTTGACACCATTCCTAAATCACCCCAAGCATTGTTTTTTCCGCCAAAGAAATGATATATATACTGTATATGATAGTGATAGATAGGTGCAAAGTATATCAAACTTCAAATTCATATTCAGACGTTGTGTATTTTTTTTTTGGTCTAAGGCAAGAACATTTGCCTGAGGGAAATTCACGTCATGAAAAAAAAATAAGACCTTGTTGGATTTGGCTCAGACTACTCAACTATCCAGCCAAGGGGGTGGTTTGACATGACTTAAAGGCTTAAAACCATACAGTCTTATCTTTCGCTCAAAGTTAGCCCTCTGAGGATTTACAATAGTATGTCATTGTTATAGCAATTGTCACTTGGATAGGGATAAATGACAATTAGCTACATTTAACAGCCCATGTGAGCTACTTTGATTAATTTCCTGAACCTCCAACATTTAATGGGGAAAAACTGCCATTGAGAGGATTTCTTTTACATAAGGTTGATTCCCATTGTGTTAAAACCCAAGAAGGACCAGAAGCTGCAGTTAATATAGACAGAAACAGAGAATGCAGCCAAAGACAATACAAACTCAACCATTTGGTTCCATGGTGTATGGGTACCTTTGATCGGCTTAATTTTGTAGCATTTTGAAAAAAATGACATAGCACTCCTTAGATCAACTAATCCATCCATTTTTTAACCCTAGCCATACAGTCTATCCACCTATCAGTGCTTCAGAACCATAATTCACAGCTTGAGGGTTTGTCCGAGCAGTGATAAACTAGAAAGTCCAGATGACAGTGAGCAATGTGCTGTTGAACACGGACTGGGGAGCATCAGTGCATGATCTATACACACGTATTCCCTCGACATGTTACTGTCACATCTATCTCATGCGTGGAGGGGTGTGCACATACACGTGCAAACACTTTTTCATTTCCCCTCCACTTCAATTTCCACCTCACATAGTATGTTACAGTTTAATGAATAAATCCATATACGATGGGGTTTTTGTAATCAGTGCTCATCGCCGCGAAAAGTGCAATAACAGCACGGAGGCGGCTCTTGCAAACAAAAGAAGAACATAATTTTATTGACTGGGCAAAAAGGGACAGACAACCTCAATTGTAGCAGGCAAAGGTGTTTACCACTCTGTATTCAGATAAATGAGAAGCACTTTATTTTCAATGTACAGTAAATGAGCAGGAATTTCCCTTGACAACAGGCTGTCCTTTTGTCTATTAAGAGTAAATATCCTGCACAGAAAGGTGATAAGTGTTGCACGGTTGTCATGTTTGTTTACCTCTCTGGTCCAATCCCAAGCATGTGATTTGCTGCCTCACATGTTTTCCTTGTAAATTACATGTCCTGCTCACGCTGTGTGGATTTTTTGTGTGCACACTTCTGTGTCAGCAGCGCATACTGTAATTGTCTGTTGGGGGGTCATAGATCAATGGTGAACAGGTGTGTGTGTGTGTGTGTGTGTGTGTGTGTGTGTGTGTGCGTGTGTGTGTGCGCGCGCATATGTGTGTGTGCATGTGTGCATGTGTGCACGTCGTGGGGAGCAGGTGTGTCTGTGTGGTGTGCTCACTCGGCCGGATAATGGGCACATATGGACAAAGTGAGAGAGAGACAAATGAGAGACATCCACACATATGCAGACACACACACACACGCACTCACACACAAACACACACATACACACACACACACCACGCACACACACATACACACACAAACACAGAGGGTATGGAGTAGCAAACCCATGTAACTGATACAGACAATTTGGATTTGTGCATACACTCTGTGCATGTATGTGTGTGAGTGTGAGTGAGTGAGTGGATGACACATAAATTGGATAAAAATACTATTAGGCTTACAACCGGTATTTATGATGACAATGATAATGAGGTTTAAGCATGATGGGATGTCAAACAAGCGCTGCAAAAAATGGAAGCAGTGGCAATCACAGTTTTTATGCCAAAAAAAGAAACACAATTTCACCACCAATATGCTGTTTTATGTTATTTATTTTAGTCTACATCAGAGTCTGAAAGTGGTTGTTAAAGACCGCGACAAAGGAACTTTGTGTGCATTACATTGGCAATGGACTATAGCTGCTTCTTTCTGGCTAAATAGATAATAGAGAGCAAGAGAGAGAATAATTGTCAGCTATTTGAAAATCACAGAGAGGGAAGTGATGGGAAAAAGAGTGAGAAGCAGTGAAGCAAGAAAGATCGAGAAAATGGGGTGATGAGGAGGGGTAGATTGATGGAGGAAAGGAGGTAGGGTGCGCGGCTGAAAATGAACTTGTCCGCTGCTTGAGAGCCAATGGAGGGAGTGACAGCTATATAGATTAGAGAGAAAAGAGAGGAGAGGAAGAGAAGTGATGAGGGGAGGGGGGAGGGTGATTGTTGTGGGATGAAGTGGTATGGAGGGATGAGGAGGAAGAAGAGGAGAAAAATAAGATGCAGACCTGAAGGGGAGGAGGAGGAGGAGGAGGAGGGGGAGGAGGAAAAAGAGGTACAGTGGCATATCTTTCGAAAGAAACGACAACTCAGCAGGGATGGCAAATGACAGGACTGTTGAGCATGTGTGTGTGTGTATCAGCATATGTGTGTCTTGTGGGACCCAAACGTGCTGGAAAAAAAGATCACTGGTCAGGCCCAATTTTCTGGACCTCAATAAGGCTGTTAATAAGATTTAGCTCTTTTTTTATATTTTGAGTTAGAGCTGCCGCAAGGTGTGTGGCTGCATGTGTGCGTCCCCCATTAATTAGTGTCTGATCAGGCGTCATCATCTGTTAATTGACTGATAATAACACCATCACTGTCCACCCAAATAGATCCCTGTTGGGAGGCGAGAAGAAGGAAATGCAGATGGAGGGAGGGAGTGAGAAATGAGGTAGACGCGAGTGAAGAGAAAGAGACGCGTACACAGAGGAGATGATGCAAAGGACTGATTTTGGGTGGGATAATCTGATAGGTCCACTTGCAAATGAGCTCTGCTGTTGAAATTGGAACTGTATATTGTTGGTAAGCAAGCATACTCTTGATGTGTTCGCTTGTGTGTGTGTGTGTGTGTGTGTGTGTGTGTGTGTGTGTGTGTGTGTGTGTGTGTGTGTGTGTGTGTGTGTGTGTGTGTGTGTGTGTGTGTGTGTGTGTGTGGCAATGACATTTAACGGCAAGTGCTCACAATTGCATTGATAGCATCTCTCCCCAGTCTTTATCATTAAGTAGATAACAGCTCGACTGACTTAACTTTGTATCACAGCTCATTACAGTCTGCAGTTCAGTTCACACTGAAGTTCGGCTCATTGAGGTTCATTTAAAGTTCAGTTAGAAGACTGACTTTATATGGACTAACGTCTAAAGTTTCAACATATTCTGCTCTGCCCTCATGCTTCATATTGATGGAATCTATCCGGTTTAACACTTGTACCACCATGACTTAGTCTTAATTCTTGCTACTAACTGGCTGATCTCTTTATTCTTTATTCTTCAGAACTGCTGTTATTCTTCGTGGTATAGATTCAACAAGGTGACAAACATATTGACTTTCCATCAGCCATTCTTCTCTGACCTCTACCAGCAACAATTTTTCGCCAGAGAACAGCTGCTCACTGGATATTTTCTCTTTCTTGGACCCTTCTCTGTAAACCCTATGATAATCATCAATGCTATATAAACTTTTTTGTGCAAATAAAACACAAAAAATACGCAAAAATAAGGGATACAATGTATATAGGGCACCACACAAACATCTGTACACAAGGTGTATATAGAGCTGAAAAATTAATTACAGAGGGAGTGGTATGAAACAATGGTGGAAGGATTACTCAGATATTTTTACTTATGTAAACGTAGTAATACTACAGTGTTCAAATACTCCTGCATTCAAAACATTACTTAAATAAAAGTACAAAAGTATTAGCAAAAAAGTATAGCTGCCAAAAGTAAAAAATACTAATTAGGAAGAATAATATATTAACGTATTAGATTATAATTATAGATGCATTAATGGGTTCCTCACTCGAATGTTTCCCCCGATAAAGGTGGAGCTTATCTTAATTATTTTATAAACCTCTTTGTAGATTATGTTGAAATAATACATCATAATCTATTAGTATGATAATAGTATTATATAATATATGTTATGTATTAAGAGTCTGAATCTGCAAAACAACTAAAGCTGTCAGATGCATGTAGTGACAATATTTCCCTCTAAGATGTTGTGTAGTGGGGGTAAGTACATTAAAGTTGCACTGAGGTACAATATATGTAGTATTAATATATTGTATTAGACCTTGTATACGGTATGTAGTACCAATAGCATTGACTGAGGTAGAGCTACAGTACCACCCTTGACTGTACTGTAACAGTGAAAACCTTTGTCCATACAAAGACCATTCACTGCACTGACGTTAATACTTTAAGAGTGAATTACTGTGAAATATTTTTGGCAGTAAAGTCATATGATGGATAAATAAATTATTGGATTAAGTCCTGTCACTCGTGGTTAAGCACCCTCGCCCTTCACTCACGTTTCTCATCTATCCCCCTTTTTTTTCTTGTTCCTCCGAGATTTAAATCTCCTCCTGTTTCCTCCTCTTTTCCTTCTCTGTATTTGTTCTCCCACTTCTTTATCCCTTCGTCTCCACCATACTTCTCACCTCCCTCTGTCTTCTTCATCCTCCTTCCTTTTCTTTTTCTCCCTCCCTTCATCCTTTTCCTTCTTCTCCCTCTCCCCTTCAGTCAGAATCGTATTTCCACGGGCTGCTTCCTGCAGAATAAAGAGCCGCTAATGGAATTATAGTCACTCACATCAGCACACAGTCTATCACTCACACACACACACACACACACACACACACACACACACACACACACACACACACACACACACACACACACACACACACACACACACACACACACACACACACACACACACACACACACACACACACAACATGACTATGCATGTGCTGGACAGACACACAGAGAGACATGCGGTCAGACAGACCAGATTAGTCAGCTCAGTATTATTAAAGTTTTACTCTCCTCTAATCCTCACACTCTCATTCATGCAGCACACACACACACACACACACACACACACACACACACACACACACACACACACACAAACACGCACACACACAAACACACGCAAATACTTACAAACACACACACCCTCAGTGGGATGCACCCTGTGAGAGGGGCAGGCAGTGTGAGATAAACTGATCACGCAGCAGTACAATTATGCCGAAAGTGATTATGTGTGTGTTTGTGTGAGTGTGTGTTTCTGAGAGATAGAGAGCGAAAGAGAGAGATGATGATGTGCAACAGCAGTCAGGAAGCAGATATTCACTCACACTGGTGGAAGAGGAAGACATTTTCCAGTGTAGAGAATCATCTGTGACAGTAGATGCATTTAGTCGTAGTTGTATGTATGTATGATAAAAGCAAGGTTTGCTATCCGGCTGATATGTCGTGACATAACACCCTTTCGAAATATGATTTCCGGGTCCAAGCCGGTCAGAGCCTGGTATTTCTACAACGCAGCAGTGCCTTGTTACCCGTTATTTGAACAGATCTGAGTTTTAGAAAAAAACAACATAATTGTCATTTTAATCTCTTTCTTATGGATGAAAAAGGTGTCTAACTGACGTTAGAGGTGATCGTAATTTTTCATATGTTCGGTCGCTGTGTTTGTTTTTTGTTTCAACAGAGCATTTGGACCCGGATATCGTGTTTTGAAAGGGTTTTACGTCAGATTTAACAGCTGGATGGACTTCTAGGTTCTCTGCTTTAAAAAAAAATATCACAGAAACCCTCTAAAATCAATCCCAGAGGTTAGAAAAAATGGGGACAATATAGTTCCATCCAAGTAATGAGATGCTTCAAACTGAAAACCACAGTGGTATTTCTCATAAGGCGCAGCTGCATCTGTTTGCAAGTGACTTCACTGCTGATGAATGTAAAGAATACCTCCTTGGGCATTATCGCTGTATTCAAAGCATTCTGCTCCTAAATATTTGCAGACATCTTGTGTTATTGTTTAGTCATTGCGTTTGATTTAAGATTGCCTTTAGGGCACTCAAGTTTTATTTTAGCAGCAATAAGAATAATAAAGTTCATTTATCCAAACAAATATTAGGTTACAATGTGCTTGGCATAAAACAGAAATAAAAAAAGAACAAATTACAGGAGTAAAACCAGGAAACCGCAATATCAATAAAACAAGTCACATAAAAATTGAAATGCAGGCTGTATCCACCGATATTACAAATCAGGTACGCTATTAAACTCAAAATAAAATTACTAAAAGGCCATTTGATGAAAATGAGTTCCAGGTCGAAGTGTCCTCATGGTCACAGCAGCAGGCTAGGCTCCTGTCTGTCTGGCTGCATGGGCAGGTGCTTGGGGGAGCCAGGCCATGAAGGTACCATCAACTGATCAATATAAGGACTACAATATTATCACTTGTTCCAATAAGAAACACATCAGTAATTGGTGTTTTTGTTGTCTTGTGGTATGGCAAATAAGGCTACTATATCAAGCTCATCATACTGGGAAAGTTCCGCATCCACAAATCCAAATGGACTGGATCCAAACCCTGCTTCAATAGAACATTTAAAAAAACCAAAAAAGCGATAAAAGCACCAATATTTTAGCAGAACTGAATTTGATTCGAGCTTCTGGCAATGTGGATTGTATCTGACTGTATTTCGAAATGTTTTTCTGCAATGTAATTTGTGCCATAAAGTTTGCATCAATAAAAAAAAAATACTAAAAAAAAAAACTAGCTCGCGCACAGACAGACTGGAGGCGGGGACGTGTCACCTAGGCAACGGCGAAAGCGGTAGTGCCCTTCGGGTATCTTTACATTTGTCCCGTTTACACGTTATGTAATGTTAGTGTTAAGATAACACACTAGCACGTTGTTGCTGTTGTGTTTGTTGTTTCACCTTTTACTTCTGTAGTGCTGCGTCAGTGCGAAGGCTAAACACATTGCTAGCTTGTCTGGCTAGCTTTCTAACCCATTTCTAAACCTGTCACTTGTGGAATATGACGCGTAAACTACTGACGCATGTAACGTTACTGTCGTACAACTTTAAGGTTCGTGCACTCAACTTACATTTGAGTTAATGTTTTCATTCTTCAGACTACTAACGTTACTTTACTGTTTCAGTCATCAATCTTTGACCTACACACATTGTTTGACAGCTAACGTTACTGGTTTCAGATCAAAATATTCAACCAAAACTGCATAAAAATGTGATATTTGATTATCATTTTAGACTGTAGGGTAAAGCTATGCATATTTTTGAATTTGTTAAGTAATGCAATTTTTAAACGAGTACTTAGAAATTAGTAATTTGTTAGGCTCTGAGTAATTTTAATTTCAAGTAACTCCCAACACTGTGAGAATTGCGTACCAGCACCTTTAAATAGTTTCTTTGACCAACCAGATTGTGTTTCTATACCAGCACCCGTTGAAACAAGGTCAATAGGCTAGATATTGCTGTGTAACATTACACACATGCTGTATTCTGAGCCACTTAAATGAGCAAGTGCTGACTTAAATGACACTTGATTTAGTACAATACTTTTTGGATGATATGTCACACTATGGGCACCTTTATACGTCTGTAAACACGCAGCATTTGCAGGTAGATGCGTCTTGGATGTATGTTCGTGTGATATAGTTTCAACTCCTCAGGCTCTAATGTTCTCTCAGGCCTGTAAGTTCATACGTAGAAACGTATAGCTCTGAAGAGAGACGGATGGGATTTCAGTGGATATTGTAACCACCCTGTAATCGTACTAGGCATACAGGATGAGTCTCTCTCTCTCTCTCCGCCTCCTCTCTCTAACCTCTGCACATCTCTTCTCACTTTTCCCCCTTTCTCTCTCCCCTTATCTCTGTTGGGATTAACTTTACAGGGGTTCACAAAGTTTTTCATTCTTTTTCACCCAAAAGTAGCTTTGCATTAGTGGGATTTGTGAATTTGACATTGGGAATTACATTTGGTGGGATGCACTGATTTATTGTGTGAACATTGGTTTTGGCTGATATTTACCTTGTTGACATTGGACTATCTGCAAATAAGATGACATTCACCGATGGTAGTGGCTGATGTTTATCTGCGGTCTTGTATCAATTATGCACTGACTAAATGTATTAAAAGGCTAAAAAGGCTTTTAAAGCAGCTCTTTTTCAAAAACAACATTCTTTTTCATTTGAAAGATGTTGTTCAATCAGGATAGACTTTGTTTGAGTGCACAATTATTTATTGACATGCACAATAAGATGATAAATCGGAAAGTATTTTGTGATTAGATACCAAATTATTTTTCTCTGTAGCTGTAATTTGAAACAATGATAAATAGTTGGGAGATAAAATGATCATTATGTTAGCACAGAGAATGATCGTTACACTAGCCAGTAGTTGCTGGTCTGATGAGTGGTGCTGAGTGTGTGTTGAATGGACTGCCTAACATGCACAATATGCTGAGGAACTAAACACAGTGAGCACACAGTGAGCTCTGTTGTACTTGTTTGACAGATAGGAGCGCATTAGTCATCGTCTATTCTACAAGGGGAGACGTCAGTGTCTGAAAAACATACAGGGCTCACTAACTGATCCGTCAACAATTCAAACACTCTAGAAGCCTCCAAAGTAAACTACCAAACTTTAGAAGATTGTAAAACTGTATCAACCTCCTGGAACCATGTGTGAAGTATAAAATCAACAAGAGAATCACTTACGGCCTGAATGAAATTATTTAAGACCTTACTGACAGTTAACCTGTGTTGTTTGCTGACTTACTTTCTCCTCTCCTCTCCTCTCCACTCCAGGCTCCGACTACTCTCCCCCTCCCCCCCTTCCTGCCTCCGGCCTGACCAACGAGCACAGTGGCGGTGATAGCCATGGTGACCATGGTGGAGGAGGGGGCGGGGTCAACCACGGGGTTGGTGTGGTGGGTCTGGCCCCTGAGCACATGGCCACACCGGGGGCGGCCCTGAGCTGGCAGGCGGCGATTGACGCTGCACGGCAGGCGAAGATGATGGGCAACGCAGCATCGGGCGGAGGAGCGGGGCTTGGGTCGGGAGGGGGCGGGCCCATCTCCACGGCCAGCTCCACGCAGCGGAAGAGACAACACTATAGCTCTAAGCCCAAGAAACAGACAACGACGACAGCCACAAGGCCGCCACGGGCCCTTCTCTGTCTCACACTCAAGAACCCCATCCGCAGGGCCTGCATCAGCATCGTAGAGTGGAAGTATCCTTTAACTAACCATTAGTGGACGTTTGTCTTTATACTGTTTGTGAAGTGTCATTTTTTTGAAGGTTGACACCTGATAATCTCACTGAATTAACTTTTGGTGGATAGCAGATCCTAGACTGCAGCAAACTAGTTGGCAAGGGACTTTGAAGCACGCAAGGGTCCCGAGGAGTTTCCCATCCCTTACATAGAAATCGGTCCACAGGCTGTTATAGGCAACGAAAAAAGTCAGAGCAGGTCTCACTTTTAAGTCATGTTACAACCCGTTAGCTCATTGGCAATAACAAATAATTAATACACGTAAAAGGTGTCACAAGGTTTATATAAAGGACAATTACAGCTTTTCATTTTCAGAGTTCAGTACAATATTTTTGCTCCTAAAAAAGACTTTGACTATCTGTAAAAGCTTACATCCCTTGAATATTTCCATGCAAATCACCTAAATCCTGTATTACTCAGGTGTGTTAAACCACATTGCTTCCCTCCAAAGTGTAATGGATGGATGGATGGATGGATGCTGGATTTAAGGTTTGCAGGTAGAAAAAAATCATGGCAATGAGAAGGAGGGGAAGAAAATAGGGCATAAGGGATGGGGGACATAAATACTTTGAGAATACATCACTTTTCCTCTTTTGTTTAATGTCCCTCTTTTCTCTTGTCTTTCTTTCTTAATCCATCTCTCTTCCTTCCTAAATCTCACTCATTGTGATCCTCTGCTCTCCACTCACTCACTCACTGGTCTTAATCCTTTTTCCCCTTCCTCTGTCTGTCCTCTCTCTCTCTTTCTATTCTCCCTCTTTCATCTCACATTCTTTTCTCACAGGAGGATAAAACAAATTGTGTCATTTTCGTCCCTCCTTCACACCTCTTCGAGCATATGTCTTCCCCCTAGCTTTTTCAAACTGCATTCATCCTCTCTCCCCCAGGTCCACCCATGCCTCCACCCCCTCCCCCTCCACCCTCCACCTCCACATCTCTCTCACCATTTATTATTCGTCTCTCCCTCCCTCAGCCCATCCAAATCCCTTTATTCCTGCTGCTCTTCCACCCGTCCTTCCTTTCTACCCTTCCTATCCTTCCCTTCCTTTGCTTTTTTTTAAGCTGCTGAACATAATGACTTGGTTTTCCCTTGGGGTGAGATAGCGGGAGAAACGGAGAGAGACAGAAAGGGTCCACATGAGGGTCCACATGAGCATCAACTCAGCAAGAGCACAGTCACACATCGTCCTCAGAGGGAGAGAAGAGAAAAGGAGGGGTTGGGGAAATGAGAAGGGCAGGGATGTGGGCAGGACATGGATGTCGATAGGAGAGATGATAGAGCGGATGAGTTAAGTAGAGAGGGAGGGATGGAGAGGAGGATGGGAAAGGTGAACGAAGGAAAAATCGCAGAGCAGGGGGAGGGCAAAAAATGTGGTTGCGGGTAGGAGGATAATGAAGGAGGAACAGGGAAAAGCAAGTTCAAAGTGTGTTTATGTGGGTGTGTGAAGAGGGTTGCATTAGGAAATGTTCAGAGTTGTTAACATTTTAGGTTATATTGAGAAAAGGTACTATGGAAAAGATAGGTCTGTCATAATAGTACACCACACATGTATATCATCAACTCAAGGACATCCCACATCTCACAATAATACTAAAAAACAAGTTAAAAAAAGAAAAGAAAATCCTTTAATTGGGCTTTTAAGGGATTTGTATTTAGTATTGTTACTATGAACAAGATATATTGAAAAGATTTTTCTCTGCCAACATATTCTCACAGCATATTTTTTTTGATATTCAGTGATAAATGATGGCATAATTCTTGGTGACATTCTTATGAACCTTGTATATTTATCAAATAACCACACCATGACTGCTTGGTTCTATTCAGTCCAGCATTTGTTTTGATGGTTTTGCTCAGTTTAATGTGAAACGGCTCTGAAGTCCACCATGGTGTTTGTTTTTTTCCCATGCATATCACTCAAACAATAGAGATATTTTGTATTAAAAACAAATCCAAATTCCCCATGGAAACAGCCCTGCCTTTTAGAGAACGTGTAATCTCCCTCTATGTGGTACGCCAATGGATGCAGGCAAATTACTTCTAATCACCTTGCGTATTTTTAGTAATTATTATATGTCATAAAGTCAAAGGTAGCCTTTAAGATATCCCATCAAGCTGTACTTATGTTGTTTAAGAAAAGAAAATGAATGAAAAAGAAAGCATGCCTTAAACCCTCAGGGTCACTGGAACCATCTCAACCAATGACTGATGGGTGTTCAGATCATTACTCACAATTCCCAGCATCATTCATTTAAACAACTCTGAAGGGAGGGGAGGATGAGAGACAGGGGGTGCTTTTCATTATGCTAACTAATTCTTCCTTGCGTCGTCTCTTCTCCTATGACCAGGATATCATTTCCCTTCTGCCAATCCCTTAAATGCACCTTGAGGAGTGAGTAGCTTCCGGAGGAGCCTAGAGTATGGAAACACAGGGGTATCCTACGCATAAGTAATCAACGCTAGTTAAAACGGACGCCATGGAACCAAGGATTTCTCATTTGGCAGCATCGGCTCCTCCAGCCTCGCGACTTTTGCTCGCATCTCTCACTCACATCCTTACTGGGAGGAGCTAAGTGGTGCAAGTGATGGAAGTGAGGACACACATTAGCATAATAAACTGCACCCAGAGTGACCGAGGGAGACAGATGAAGTAATGGGATGAGTGAGGGAAAGACAAGGGACATTAGAGTGGGTTTTTGGGGAGAGACCG
Source organism: Echiichthys vipera (assembly GCF_963691815.1). Classification (NCBI taxonomy): domain Eukaryota; kingdom Metazoa; phylum Chordata; class Actinopteri; order Perciformes; family Trachinidae; genus Echiichthys; species Echiichthys vipera. Next base: position 10,480,116 of record NC_139845.1, on the reverse strand, counting down.
GAAAGAGGAAGAAGTAGACAGGATGAAAACTCCCCATCAAACTGTCAGTCATACTGCCTGCTTGTTTATCTATCCAATCTACTTTGGGGTGTCCTTCATAACTGCAGTGTGGGCCTGTTTGAACATTAGTTTGTGCATTTGTGCTCTGTTCTGTATGCATTTGTTCTGTTTACGTGTATAGTTATGCATTCCTGTGTTGTTTTTATTTTATAGGGCTTTGCATGTGTATGTGTGTGTGCCCCTGTGTGTGTCCTGTATTCTAAGAGTACCACTGTCTCTAGAGATAGCAGATCCGAAATCTTCCTCTCTTCCTCCTCTGTTACCATGACAACAGCTACTGCTCTCAACAGGTCGATGGTCGTACATATGTACGCAAACACACACACGCAGACAGATTAGACAACACACACATAAACACCGTTGAAAAGCACACATACTTACACACAGATGGTAAAGGACTGAAACATACAGACACAGTAACCTCACATGTTGTGTAATTATAGCATGTAAGCGTTACCTGCACTCTGGGGCAGCATGAGATCACACTAAGTGTTAATTTTGAAAATGTGTCATTGAGTGCATTTACACACACACATACACACACACACACACACACACACACACACACACACACACACACACACACACACGCACGCACGCACGCACGCACGCACGCACGCACACACACACACACACACACACACACACACACACACACACACACACACACACACACACACACACATACACACAGAGTTTCCTAACTAACAGTTTATATATTGCATCAGGTCATAAAAGGGGTTATACTACTTGTCTGCATTTCAGCTCAATCAGGAAAGCAGAAATACATATATTCTCAGCATAACACAGCAGAGTGTTGAGCTCAACTTTTCCCAGATAATATCAGTATATCCCTGGTTTCTTATTTGTGTTTGTCGAGATAAGAGGTTATCTGTGTTATTGTGTGCTGCATATGGTGGTTATGTGAGGCAACTGCTGAACGCAGATCATTTTATAGAATAAGAGCATCCTGGTGTATATGTGGATGCAATCCCAGTGTGACAATTTGTCGTAAGCATATACAGTTAGCTTGTTAAAATGCTGAATGTGTATGTTAAATTCCAAAATGCCTCAGACTGTAGCCCTGTGATGAATACATCATGTCAGCTATGAAACCTGCTGAGCTAACTGTATGCTGATTTCAATTGTATTTTATTTATGGTGGTTTCTCTGGAGTTGTCAGAGTCATTTCCCCCAATTAGCTTTGGGCCAGATTGTTACCACTAATATTTATATGTTGCTAGAGATGGATATTTGCTATTGTTATGCTGATTAATGTGTATTATTAATAGACTTGGTACTTGTTTTGATGTACCCTAGTGTTGCTCTCAACAGCACAGCAGACAGTAGATTTATTATCATATTGATGGAAGCAGACCTCCAAGGTTTTCTCAAATTATGGGTCAGGAACCCAAAGTCAGTCACAGGCCTGTTTTTCTGTAGGTCCCCACGTGTCTGGAGTGCTTTAAAAACAAACCCCTGGTACAGTATAAGTGTGAGTGATTAACTTTGATGCATTTTGGTCCCCTTGTGGCCGATGATGTTCAAGGGTCAATCCTTAATCCAAACATGAACTAAGTATTAGTTCCACCATAAAAAGCTTAAGATTTCGTTTTCTCCCCCTCGCTTTTTTTCTCTGTGCAGGGCTTTTTCTGAAACTGTAGTTAAAGCATAACAAAACAGGTCTGTTTCTAGAGGCCACGCAGCAGGATTGCTACTGTGAAGTCATTAAGTTTACTTCTTATTTAAAGTAAAACTCTGTAATTAATTTGTCACGACAGTTCCACCTCTCCTCTGCCATCACACCTTTTAGAAAATGTGTTTGGTAATTTTCAAAAATATAAATGAAATGCATCAGTAAAAAAAAGTTTACTAATAAATTGCAGATGTGGTTTTAGCTGACAACAACAATTTCTCATGTTGAGATCGTAAAGTGGAGTATTCAGTCAACTTTAGAAACTTTAATCAAGTGTTCACGGCCTTGTGGAGGAGAACAAAACATTTAATAGTTTCTTTTTATTTCAAAATTTAAGGATGATAAACACCTGAGGTGGAACTTACAAGCTGCTAAGAAGTTCAAGGTGTCCTTTTCCCCTTTTTTTCTAATTTCTTTGGTCACTTTCTTAAGTACTGCTGCGTACTCCCTATTTGGGTCTTAGCAGGATGTAGACAAGGATCAACAAGGATCACTCATTGGCTTCCCACCTGCAGAAACTGCCACTTGTTTTGGATGTTGAGTCCAACAAATTCAGATTCAAACGAAAAGGCCTGCATTCATTGTGTGATGTGTGTTGAATGTTAGTGTCAGCTAAAAGTGTACATTACTTTGCTTATAGTTTGTCTTCTGGATTTAAGTTTCTGACACTGAAACTCATGAATACATTGCTGTTTACAATATACTTCAAGACCTAGAGTCTAGACTAATTTGACATGCCGCCAAGAGAGAGAGGAAGAAAGAACAAGAGGGTGAAAGAAAGAAAGAAAGAAAGGAAGGAAAGAATGGAAGAAGAGAGCAGAGGGGGAGCAAAAGGAGGTGGAGGGAGGTGACAGCAGTGATAGTTAGTAATTGTGTTGATGTAAACCAGACCTCCTTTATCTCTCCTTCACATTCTCTCCCTCATGCTCCATTCTCTCTCACTTTGCATCTCTCCCTCTCGGAGGCCAAAAATAATGAGGTCACTCCCCTCTCAAGGACCGTTCCATATAAAAAAAAACCCTCCATGTCTCTCCTCTCTCATTCCATCTCGCACTCACTCTTTCTCTGCACATCCCGTCTTCCACGCGACAGGCCTGCTCCTCGACGCACCCATATTAGGGCATGCGCTGTCTGTCTACCCCCCCTCCCCCCCTTGCACACACAAAGAGGTTCCTAAGTGACCCAATGTGTCTTATTGTTAACGCAAAGGCAAACTCAACAGCTTTGATCTCTCTTGTTAAGTACACTGCTTGTGCACTCTACTATGTGTGTATATATACCTCTGCTTATGTAAGGATGTTTTATCTTGTTTAAAAATGCTTTGTTAAAATAACATGCTTGATATGAATTTTTTTTTCTATTCAGGAAGGTCAGAGGTTAGTCTGTCTTCATTTCTACTGTGTACTAGTGGTTGTCATGGATCATTCTAAACCTCCCTGAACCTCGTACAGATTTATATTATTTAAAAAGCAATGTGGGAAAATGTGGGACTGGCAGTTCACTGGCTCACCTTCACCTCAAAAGTAACACTTTTTCTCCTGTAATGATTGATAAAGAGGCACCACATGATCAAAGTCCAGATAGATACTCTCAGGTATTAAAGACTGTGAGCAAGAAAATATTGATATACTTGAATATCCCAATATTATATTTTGTGATACTGTCTCAGTTTTCAAAAACACCTGAGCGTGGGGGATCTCAGCTGATATGAAGAGGCTGTAGTGGACTCCGTTTTAAAGCTAGAGTAAGATATTAGTATCATATTGTTTTCTGGATATTAGTTTATGTCCTATGACATTTGGAACTAGATAACCAAAGTCATCCATTGGTGCCAACCATCTCATGTTGGCTTGTCTGGAAGGGAGCACTGCTGTGAGAACCTGTGGTTAATTTTATGCTAATTCAGTTTATTTCATGCTATATATGGAAGTGCTATAATGTGTCTTCAGCCATTTGACTTCCACTCCAACGTAAAAACATATGCACATGGTGGTGTGTTCTCTATACTACGGCAGTTTTAAACTAGATTTAAAAATTCACAATATATTGCTTTGCTTACGCAATATATCACAATACACTGAATCGTAACACCTGTATCATGATACACATTATATTGCCAGATTATTGCCAATACACAGCCCTATAAGACATATTGTTACACAAACCCAGGACCAGCAGGCAATAGAATGGAAAACAATCAGACTGAATATTATTGTGACCTATCCGAAGGCCGAACGTCAGTGTTACCAGGTAGATGAGCTCTACTGTGTAAATGTCTCTATACTTGTGTTTTGTGTACTCTGCTCCGCTGTGTATATTCCTTAATCCTCCCCTCAGACCATTTGAGATCATCATCCTGATGACCATTTTCGCCAACTGTGTGGCCTTAGCTGTCTACATCCCCTTCCCTGAGGATGACTCAAACGCCACCAACTCCAACCTGGTGAGTAATCTACAAGATTTAAACTGCTTTACACTTAAACACGCTTGGTTACCATTTAGTCCAATAGCTGCTGGTTTGTGTAACGGCTGTGTTTCCCATGCGGGTATCTTATCTTGACTCACATTTGATTAGGTGTGTTGTTGATTTAAGAAACATTTCTTCAGAAGAGTTTTCTGTTAACTAATATTACTGAGCATTTTCACATATCCAGCTGATTCTATTGTGTTTGATTTGCTGTCATGTAGAGATGCACCGATCCATTTTTTTCCGATCCAATCCGATACAGATACCTGGGCTGAGCGTATCGGCCGATACCTGATAGCGATCCGATCCTACTGTTGAATGAATGAATGAACCGTATACTTTGCCATGTGAGTGAAGACATCAGGCTTGACAAAAACATTTAGCCTTGTAACAAATGAACACAGATATAAATGTACTTAATATTATTTTTTAACAAAAAAGTGTACATTAGCAGCAAAAACAAATAAATAACACTTCCATGTAAAGTGCGCTTCACACAGGTATTTTAAAATGTGATATAAAACTTAACGGTGTTGCACACATAGAATTGAATTGACTAGATCGCTGTAACTGTATTGCTATGTATGATATTAATAAACAAGAAATGACCGGTTCGGCCTCATTCATCCGATATCCGATCCAGCTAATTATTCAATATTGGAGCCGATATTCGATCCGGGTATCCGATCGGTGCATCTCTACTGTCATGTGTGTGTGTGTGTGTGGGGGGGAGGTTATGAAGGTGAAAGACAAGAAGTGTGGAGTGAAAGAGTGAAAGGCAAGGACAGTGGAGGAAAAGTGGGGAGTAAAACAGAACCTCTTTATTTAAATAATATCTTCTTTGAGCATAATTTGCTCTTATCATTGGTTGTTTGGATAGTTGTTGATTAAGATGTTTCACTGTGAAGCTTGGGGAAAATGGAGTGTTTGAGTTATTTTGACAGAGGACTCTGGAGTTGTTTTGAATGAAGCCATGTGAATGCATTTGATCAAAGGCAAAGCATCTTTTTCTTGTGGGCAACAGAAAGGTTTTGGCTAAGGAGGAAATAGTTGTTCTGATTTGAGTAATGATTTTGCGGTTGCCAAATCGTCATCTGGTTTAATGTACTAAATGTTGTAGAATTTGATATTTTTCAAAGTAAAGCAAAAATATTTTACAAAACAAAGACATCTGGTTGCGCTTCGATTTATTCTTGCCAAACTTCTTATCTATTTACTTCAACCTGGTCACTCACCAGGGTGTATTTGTGTGTGTGTGTGTGAGTATAAATCTGTGAATACGTGTTTCTCTGTGGTTATATAAATCAATATCCATCCATCCATTTACTATACCCGCTTAGGATAAGCCAATTCTAGCAGACATTAAGACATTAAGCCAGAGGAAGGGTACACCCAGGACAGATCACCAGTCAATCACAGGACTACAGTATAAATCAGTATGATGACGTATATCTGAACAATGTGCGTGTCCTTCTTTAGTCTTGTTTGTGTCTGTGTCAGCTTGCAGATATATGCCTATGTATTAGTTTGAGGACACTAATCCCTCCGAGGCCATGTAACATCTGTCACTCGGTTTTTCCTTCTTTCTAAGAATGATTTAGCCACATTTACTTATTTCTGAGAGCTTGTGCTGTACTGTGGTTTTCAGATCGCCTGCTGTGTGTAAGTGGACTTTTTAATGTGCCCATTCACATTTCAACATGTCCATGCACAAGCTAATTGCTGATTTAGAGAATCTCATTAGTGTTAGGGAGAGTTTTACTGTCATTAGTTGACAGAGGATAGCGAATTTGACCTTGTCTTTACAGTTGCTTTGGGCTTGACTCTACATCATCGAGAGGAGAAATAACATGTGTTTTCATTTGTTTTACTGTGTATCTACCCCCTAATTTTTTCCTATATTACTTTCCCTGTAAGGCCTTACAGGTTAAGTCTCATCAATCACATTACAGTTACTAATTCAACAATGTATGGCATTCTCTTGCTTCTTTAAGCTGTTCATTAGAGTAAAATCTTAAAAAAAAAAGTCTTGAGATTACAGGTAGAAAGCTAATGGATGAACCATTTAATTTAATTGGAAAGAAATCACATTGCCAATTAAATCAACGCAGCAGAATGGTCAGTGCCGCGGGCATTTTTATGTGTACTATTGCAAAGCAACACAGTCATTTCCGTATAAACCGACTTGCAGCAAGTCACGGCGAGGGGTTTTACAGTAACTAGTAACATTAGTCACATTTACCAACTTATGCTCTATCCTCACACTCCTGTCACCACGTATAGGAAAGAATATTGCTATCACCACCACCACACTTTGTGGACGCAAGCCATTTTGATTTGTACTCGTCAAATTACCACGGCAAACGGCTGAATGTCCATTCCATCTAGTTTGATTGAGATTGGATTAACCAACAAAGAATACATTATATACAACTCAGACAGACCGAACTTAAATTAACTTTGAGATGCATCTTGAAAGCCTTGACCTCCAGGATAAACATTCCCCAATGAATACAGGTAGCACAGCGGTTTAAGGTTGTGTAAAACAAATATAGTGAATTATTTGTGACTTTTGTCACATAATACAAGCAAGGTAAAGCATTGCATTTAAGAAAAGTAATGCTTATCATATAACTTGTTTATGTTTTCAGTGGACAGTCTAGACTGGATAGCAGTAGGTCTACTGTCTCTCAGTGTCTGTCAACAGCATGAGGAGAATTTTAATGCTACTGTTTTGGCCATTTTGTAACCATATACACACACACACACACACACACACACACACACACACATACACACATACACACATACACTCTCCCACACAAACAGACACTAACAGGCCCACTCAACCCACCACCACCACCACAGCTGTGGTCAATTAGTTTTATAACCTTCTGACAGACAGGAAGCAGTATGCAGATGGACTAGAGGCCTAAATACACAGTTGAACCATCTATCTCTCTGTATGTGTGTGCGCGTGTGCGTGTGCGTGTGCGTGTGCGTGTGTCTCTGTTTTATTTGTACATTTTTTTGTTTTTATTTTAATTGTGTATGGTATTAACAAGTATAAAAGTTAAAACAAATAGTCTTTTGTGGGGAAAGGGAAAGTAGTAGAAATAGATTATGTCTACACCCACCCTCATAATGTGTCTCCGTGTAAATATGTTACATCATTAACTGTTTCCAAATGACACATAACATTTACATGGCCAGAAGTGCGTTTACTTTGTGTTTCCAATATGCATTTACTTTGACGATTGATCTTATTCAGTTCTTTTATTGTGCTTGCTAGACAGTGATTAAACCCCAAACTACCAGAATTCATCTTCTTTCTCATTGGTTAATT
>NC_139845.1:10427547-10467547 GCF_963691815.1 Echiichthys vipera | reverse complement strand
TCTCTCCTCCTCCCCCCTTACTTTTTTATAGTCTGATTTTGGTGATAAAGATAAGGAGATTTGCACACAAACCTCTCTCTCTTTAAAGAGAAGACAAATAACCATACTTTTTGTGTGTCTGCCTTTGTATATATGTCTGCCAGTTCAAACTACAAATACAAACAGCATATCAGTATTATTAGGTTTTTGTGTGAAAGCTGTCCCAGGAATAAACCCATGATCCCATAGAAGATCCCTGGAAATGGTCCTTACTATTTACTTCAAATCTGCAAACAAGACTCCGGTGACTTTGAGGCTACATTTGTTTATATTTGTGTGTATTTGTGTTTGAGAGGACATATATAGAAGCTGTGAATATGCATGTGGATTTGTGAGATGAGAAGAGTAATTTGGCAAACAAGTCATGTTAAATCAGGTCAAATTAGCCCTATGAAACAAAAATAAAGTTCCCGTAATGCAGACACCGGGAAAATAATTGTTTTACGTAACTGTCTGAAAGAGGCTAGTAATGCTGAGGTGAATTTTTGATAATTTGTATGAAGCTCCAGATGTGCCAGTCGTAAAGGCAAGTGAGGGAGAGACATGAGAGAATGAGATAGAGCAGGATATTTTTACTGCGCTAAAAGTGTCCTCTGCCTCACATCGACCCACATTACAGCTCCCACAGAGCACACTGAGAGAAAGAGAGAGTTATGTCTCTGTCCATCACTGAAACTCAAAGTTCTCAGTGCAACCTTACCACAGGGAGCGATGTCAGTCTTAATGTCCCCATTTCAGTTAAGACATTCTCGTCATAGTTCGTTGTTCTTGACTTTATTCTTGGCATTGGTGGGCAGAAATCCATAATAATCTTCCATCATATTGTAATTCAAGTGTTCTAAGAGAAAACTAGACTTCTGCACCTCAGATCATTTCAGAGAGGGAGAGAGAGAGTATGTTCCTATTGGCTGTTCTTCAAATGCAGATGTCCTGTCCCTTCGGTGAAATATACTTCTGTCTGATGGCCACAGACATATCAACATTTAGCAACCTGGAGTGATTTGCTAGATGCATGCACACCACTCCATGAGCCTATGGATAGCAGGCTTCCTCTGTATCTCTTAAACACTTCACCAATTTGATATTATTGTTAGAGTCCAAAAGAGAGTGTGACAAAAAAAAAAAAAGAGCAATTAAAAAAGTGTAAATATTGGAAGATTTTTTTCAGAAATGGATAAATGTTGCTAATAGTTCAGCCTTATGCTAATCATAGCCAAAGACTCACTGCTGCTGCTAATTCAACTTAATGTTCATGTAGTAACTCAAATCACAGAATGTAATTAATGTTATTATTGGAATATGCACTGTGCCTCCCAAAGTAAAATCAAGAAGATCATCTCAAAGAGCTCTACATGTCCACAAGGAAACAAGGTTGTAATCTTCATAAAAATGTCCTATATAACGAAATCAGAGAGAAATAACTCATACTGTATAAAACCTTAAAAAACAAAACCTCAGGAGGGAATACTGTGGACAAAACCTAACTTTTAACACTTAACGTTTAATATTAACTGTGCTCATATCATTATACACATGACAGAACTAGTGATGTGAGGGGTGGAGTATTTTCAGTTTGCTGTGCATCAGTTTGTGTTAAGTTTAAAGTTTATATTTAGTAAATCACCATGGGGAAATTTCTATTTGGCCTATCTCATCTATTTAGGAACAACACTCCCCTTGGTCAAGGACAATGACAAGAGTGCCATCACTGAGAAGACTGGCAGTCTCTGCATGACTTAGCTGGAGCTCCATTTTGCAACAGTCTTTCAGCACAAATAAAGTTGCTGATTTTCAGACATTAGGACATACAAACAAGTGAAAAGGCAACAGAAAACAGTTCTAGTGTAGACCCAACTTTTTGTTGAGTGAATCATAAACAGAAACCTGCAAAAATATGATGTATAACCTGAAATGCTTTTAGACTGATGTCTGAGGGATAGTGGACATGTCTCCTCCCTTTTCTATTGTATTTTATTACACAGCTTTGTTGAATACTCATTCTGATTGTTCAATTACGTTTTTTTATGATCTGTTATATATCTTAATAGCCGACCGTTAATATGAATGATAGACAGTTGCTATGGAAAGCAAAATAATTTTCAGATCCGTATTTTGTCAAATTATGGATTCCTTAAGTAAGTACAGTAGCCGTGTAATAAGCAGGATAATGTATAATGAGCAGTAGAGATGAAACGGTATGAAAATATCCTTTTATGATTATAGTGTCAGCATTATCATGGTTTTGTTAAAATATTTGTTTACAATAAATAGCAGTAGAACAGCACTGGAGTAAATGTATCTGTGTACATTTCATCTTTCTGACAGAAGTTAAGTTCAATTTTAATACTGATTTAAAGTGTCTTACTTAAAACTCCAAGCGTGTTTACCTCAAAACTGTACTCAGCTGAAGTCCTTCAGTACATGTACTGTAAACTTGTTGTTGTGTCACATGAAACTACAGTTCACTCTTTAACACCTCATGTTCCTTTGAACAGAAACTCTTAGTGCTTCTTTGTGTGCTGTTTAATTTCCTAGATATTCTACTCATTCATATGTTAAACATTAGCATATGAGTATAATGTCTAGTAGGTCTATTGCATCATTGTGTGTGTTAAAGCAAACAGGGTTACACTCAGATTCCGAGGTGTTTTCATGGAGGCACTGTACTGTATACATATTCAGTATAGCAGCAATACCACTGATACTGAAATGATTGTCCCTTTTTCTTCTCTTGGTCACAACATGGTTAGTGCTCAGGAGGTAACATTTAAACTGAAAAATCAGAGTTTAATGTGTAGGATCATCCCATCACTGCCATCCCAGCATAAGGCACAAACACAGCAAATTGCTTATACAGCAAACATTAGAGCCATGGCAACAGCGGTAATGGAAGTCCACAGTGCTGTGGATCTCTGGGCAAATTAGGGTGGCAAACATGTGTAATTTGTACTTTGTGTGTGTATGTGTCTTCATCATTCCAGACTAATATTTGACTAGTCATAAAAGCCTGGTGTGACATCTCCAGAGGAGTAAAGCAAACTGACCATCAGCAACTTTCAGCTAAAAGGCCCCCAATCAATCTCTGCTGAGCTTAACGCAAAACCTGTCAGTCGATTTCTTCAGCAGAAACTTAAAACTACTCAGGTGCAAAAATTGACATATAGAGGCAACAGGAAGAAGCGGACTCGTCAGTAATAGACTCTATAGGATTTTTCTCCCAATCCCTGTGATGGACAGTATTAAATTGTTGCTGTGATGTTTTAACTAATGATCCTGCAGTGACGCTCCTGTTGGTTAATGCCTTCTCGGTGCCCTGAGATCAAAGACTGAAAGCAAAATATCTGAATCCAGTGCAGAAACTTCAGCTCACTTGCTCACTGAATTAATAGGTGATACTGTGTTGCAGTGTGCACTGGATCCTTTAGGGAGAACTAGCTGTCATGTTGGTGTGGTATTCACTGACATTTAGCCATCTGGTCTGGGATCTGGCAGCCACACACACTTTCTCTCTCCATGCCTCTCTGTCTCCCTGTTATATACATGCAGATACACACACAAGGTGATGGTTCACACAGACATACACATCCTCGGTTGAAACTCTGTCTGCTGATAATGCCTGTCACTGTGATGCAGAACACTATAGTGGGTGAGTGTGTATGTGTGTACACTTGCTAATGTGGCTTGTGTGTTTTGCCTGCATCATCAAAGGGCTGGGTTCCCATAGAAACAGATGTTTCCATTTTCTTCCTTGGTGGCAACATGTGACTGATGTGTGTGAGTGTGTGCGTCTGGCATATGTGTGATATACCCTGAAACTATAACATAGGGACTTTTTTAATTAAACACACTAATGAGGTTAATCCAGGTACGGGTCTATCCTTTATTGATCATCGTCATTAAATATATCAACCACTAAAGATACAAAGAAAAGCACTAAAGGGATTTTTGGCTTTGAGATAATTGAGATATGGGTTGTGCAAAAGAGGCTGTGATTCAATAGCGGAAATAAATTACTTTATATTTTGTATATTTATCTATTAGGCCAACCTGACATGCAGTCCGCAGTGCCAGTGTTTGTGTAAATTCACATTAAAAGATGAATATCAGTTAGCATTTGCTTCTTTATTGTTCATTGTTGAGAGGCTGGTGGGAGGAAGATTGGTCATGATCAATAGAGTGGCCTTGCTCATACTGTAAAGTGTTGTTTCCACTCAAATCTATTCACTGAAATCTGTTTATCATGGAATCAATAGGCATGAAAATGAATGTGTTATTGACAGGCAGCAGAGACAGCATGTCTTATCCCTACCAATCGGATGTGCTTCATAAGATTGTCAACCAGTTTCCACAGTGTGTTTTTTTAGAACGCCGAGAAAACATCCTTCCGGGTACATTTAAGGGAGTGCTGACGTTTTGATGGTTCACTGCGCTAAAGCATTGTGCTCATGAACTATTTTCTATGGACAAATCACATCAAAATACAAGTACATGGACATTTTATGTCAACTTGGTTGTTCATTGCATGGAAAATGGTTGCCATTAAATGTTTAATCTTTAGATGTCAGCGTTGCCTTGAGAGCATTTTTTCAAAACAAACTGAATGGAAACCAGTGACTGCAAGAATCTGGTCATTTGAGAATTAGTCTGCCAGCCCTCTTCTTTTAGGATGTCTTTGAATATCCTCCTGAATTGAATTTTAGTTTAAGTAAACTGGACTAATTTTGATCTTCAGTGTATAAACCGTAAGATAGCAGTGAGCATGCCATAAAAAATGTACAATATATAACTAAATACAAGTCCCTCTATAGGATGCACAATGATGAAAAAAGCTTTTATAGCATTAGGAGAGGCTTTCATTGTCTAGTTTGCTCATGTGTAATGTACAGCCACACATTTAGCATTGCATTAATATTGCATGACTAACATGGAGTTTGATGTACATAGCAGTGTGTACTCCCTGTAGTTTTTTGGCCAGTGGCAATATCCGGATCATTGACCAGACCTATCATCTCTCAGTGTCTTTCTCTCTCATCACCTCTCACTTTTCTGTCCTCCTGCTCTGTAGGACAACTGTCAGGTGTGTGTGTGTGTGTGTGTGTGTGTGTGTGTGTGTATGTGTGTGAGTGTGTGCGAGACAGCGACCTCCCTCCGCTGCAGCCCCCCCCCCCCCCCCTGCACCCTCCTGCTCCGGGGAGGTGACCCAGTTTCCCATGATCCAATGCGGCTGCTTCTACTGCGTTGTTGCCGTAGCGATATTACGAGGTCCTTTAATGCCGTCTGTGACTGCGCCATGAATAATGGAGAGAGAGAGAGTGACAGAGTATTAGAGAGAGGGAAGAATGGATGGAGAGAGAGCGAGACAGGGGGCTCAGACGTAACAATATAGGAGGGAAAGGGTCAAAATATTAGAGGAAGGGAAAAATGAACTGTAAAAAATAGAAAGTGAGAGGATAAAATCAGAGGAAAAAAGAAAAGTACTGGAGAGAGACAGAAAAAGAGGAGAGGGATGAACTGAGTGTATCAAAGAAATGGAGGAATGATGGTAAAAAAAATGTCCTTAAAGTTTTTTTATTGTCCCAACAAATTAATATTTGACACACTGATGATGCGTTATGGTTTATAAGTTAGGCATTTAATATGTTTTATCCAAATCAACACCCTAACATCTTTACCTTCAGGCCCAAAATTATGCTAGATATCATGTTATTATTGATTTTGTAGTTACTGCACTTAGGCTTTATAGGGCAGCATAGCAGGTGAATACCTAAAAACAATTCCTACAATAAAAGTGGCTTATGGGTAATGTAGTTCAGTTTCTTTTAAGATGAAGGCCAGACGAAGTTAGTGATTCAAATAACTAACATGCCGATAAAAGCTTAGGGACACATTCTGTTGTGTTTGTGTGCATTTGTATTTGTGTGTGTGTGTGTGTGTGTGTGTGTGTGTGTGTGTGTGTTGTGTGTGTGCATGTGTGTGTGTGTATGTGTGTGTGTGTGTGTGTGTGTGCGCGTGTGTGTGTGTGTGTATGTTTGTGACCATTTGTGTAGCTTGTAGTTAATCTCTGTTACTGCCGACTGAAGCAGACACCTGTTGAATAGCACTTTAGCTGTCACACACTAATACACATGTACTCTTTCTCTGGCGCTGACAAATACACACAGGGGCATGTAGAGGTGGCCTGTGCCCATTACCTTTCTGCCAGAGCTGTCAATCCTTGGGCTGGCATTGAGTTTCTACAGCATTGGGCTTAAGCACACATAGAAAATGCTGTCTGTTATTCGCTGCTGTGAACAATATATTTTGCTTCATCTAAAAGGCTTTAAAGTGCCCACACAGCCTTTTTACTTCAAAGCTTGAAGTTAACAGGCATGCATACATTTGCTCAATAAAAGAAATGAAGGAAAAAAGTACAGCATGTAAGCAACCAGCCATGCCTGCTTAACGGATGTTGTGGGAGCTGAAAACATGTCTTACCGCTCTGTTTTCCTGTAGTTAAGGTTCCAGTGTGTTAATTGCACATGCACAGTTCTGAAGAGCCAGCTGTACAGCTGTGATGACTGAGAGTTAAAAGTCTGTTGTGCAGTTCTGTTTCACACAACTTCCTGTTTCACCATTAAACCATTCATGTTTGATACATTCCATTAATCTTTACACAACATTTCATAAATGGAAGGCACTTCAGGAACACTTTATATTCATTGTTCTCTAAAATGTCCTACACTGACTATAGTGACTTGTATCAGACCAAACGTTGCCACTAGCAAGGTGTTTTCACATTCCTCTCCTGAAGGAAGAGATGTCTATGCACTTCTCAGGAATTTAAAATTCAAATGTAATCTGGCCACTAATTCAAAAACGAATTGCTGGCTTATATGGGAAACACTGGGAACGTCTTCGACACAACGGCAGCAAAGAAACCTGAAACCTCCAGCGTAGCGTGGACTGTCAGTACAGAGAGAAAAAACACTGCCATCATAGCTGTCAGCCCCTGACAGTAATAAAGCTAACAAACAACAGAAACAAATAAAAGATGCTAACTACACTAACCATTCTGATACGTCTACTGATTGCCAATTTTATGTGCACAACAGACTCCTCATCTGAGTCTTTGTCTGACTGATGCCAGGCTCAGGACGCCCAAGGGGCTCCATTGCCCCTGCCCCGCCACCTCCTGTGTGAGGCCAGCTCAAACATGTAGGCCTATGGCTGATTCTTTCCGATGTGTATAGTCATCTTAATGAGCCATTTGCACGCTTCTCTTTCACCTTTGGCCTGCTCGTCAACCTGAGACAGAAGATAGAATGTAGTTACCGAAGAGTCTCAACCCGACGCAAGTGCGTTAGAAGAATTTCTCAAAGAGGGAGAAACAATAGATTTGCTTCCACCCCCTTTTTTCCGATAATAAATAAATTAAATTTGATTGTCAGATGCACAAAATATGTTAAGCAATCAACTGTAAATTAAGCCAATGTCAAATTCAAAGAGTGGTGTGCACATTCTTCACTGTGCTAGCTACAACCAGACTTTAACCTTTTGGCTCAGCGACATATCATCATTTACTTCTTTATAGACTCCTCTAAAGAACCAAAGTTATAAAATGAGTGAGCTGTAATACACACTGCACACCAAACACACTCTAAATACCGTATATACACACACACACACACACACACACACACACACACAAACACACACACACACACACACACACACACACACACACACACACACACACACACACACACACACACACACACACACACACGCGCACACACACTCACACACATTCACAGCACATGGTTTAGAAGGTATAGCATATGTGTCCACATGTTAGCTATTAGCCTTTTACTATTAGTCTCACCATGTCTGCTTAACAAAGGCTTTGATGTGTGTGTGAGGGAGTAAAAGGGACAGACAGACAGACAGAGATTAGTACAGTGTGTAGCTATATATTGGGAGTTGGAGGGTAAAGCAAGGGATATGGAGGACACAGGGCCAATGAAAAAGAGGAAAAGATTGTGGATATACATGGAGGGTAGAAGAGGAGCAGAATGGCAGTAATTAAAAAGAGGGAGTATAGAACGTTGAAATTTAGGATGCATAATACTGTGAGTATCTCAAGAAACTAATTGCTACATATAACCTCACAGATGTGGCCTCTGAATCAGGTTTAAACAAACCCAAAACATATTTAACACAATCAAAGTGGGATCATAACTGATCTTGTAACCAGAGATGTAGTGATAATTAAAAAGATGTGTCAACTAAGGTGTGTAGTTGGTCATCAGCATAGCCAACCACAACGCAGTTTGAAGACTTTGACGTATTTATGCGTCTGTGTCTGTGTGTGTGTGCGTGTGTGTGTGTGTGTGCGTGTGCGTGAACGCGCATGTTTGTGACCATTTGTGTAGCTTGTAGCTCTGTTCCTGCTGACTGCAGCACACACCTGTTGAATAGCACTTTAGCTGCCAGACAAAAATACACACATCCACTCTTTCTCTGGAGCAGACACACACAGACACACACACACACACACACACACACACACACACACACGGGCTTGTCGAGGTGGCCGCCCATTACCTTTCTGCCATAGCTGTCAATCCTTTGGCTGGCATTGAGTTTGTACAGCATCGGGCTCAAACATACTCAGCAAATGCTCTCTCTCATTGCCCGCTGTGAATAATATATTGTATGTTATCTAAATAGCTTTAAATTGCCCACACAGCCTTTTACTTCAAAGTCGGTAGTTAACACAGGCATCAATACATTGTACTTTAATAATCCAGATGCATTCAGAATCTGACATGGTGGATACAGTAGTGCATCGAGCATACATGCAGAACCTCAAATGTATCATAAATAAGTTGTTTACACTATGTCCAAAACTTCTATGTCCTCTTTGTCGTCTGTTTTAATGAGCTACTGCCTCTTGTCTTTGAAGGCGTCTGTGCTTCTCAGTGTGTGGAACTGCTTCTGTCTGACTTCACTGTAGTTATAAAAGGATACAGATTGTTTCACAGCAATAATTACTTGACAGTGCGATTCAAGCCAAACTTTTGAGTTGCCAGGCAACTCCAGTGACACCAGCGACCGTATATGGACATTTCTGTTCATATCTTTGCTTTCAACTTCCTGTCACTGTGACTCTTTCTTTCTCACTGACTCTGTTCACACTTCCGATGTTTTTTCTCTGTAACTTTGTCGCTCTTTAACTGCAGTCAGGTGTTTCTAAAGGTTCTTTATATCCCCTATCAGTCTTTTTAACAGTCTCCTAAGTTAAAAGAGTGCATAAAAACGTTTAAGGTGCAAGGAAAATTAATCAAATTATGTGTTTTTCCTTGAAGGTATACAATAAAACATATACCGTACGTATATTCAAACTGATTTAATTTCTTTAAATACAAAAGTACACTTGTTTTTTTCTGCTTCAAACTATATTTATTAAATCATAATGTTATTATTTATACTTAAAGCTACTTTAAATTATAAGGTTCAATGTCAATTTAATGCTTCAAATTTATTTGAAATCTCACAAACAAATATGTATTGCATCTTGTCCATGTAACCGTCCATCCTCAAAGGATACCTGGGAATTTAGTCTTTTCCTCTACCTTTTAAAGGTATTGATGCCATATACAATTTTAATCCTACATGTTTTGTTTTGTATTCTCCGTTTCTCCCTCACAATTTTACTTTTCCTCCATTTATTTAGTTTCTGATGGTTCTCTGCTACACTGACATGCGAGTCAACGTTTTTTCACTTTTAAAAACAATGTGCTTCATGGCCATACTCACCCCTAGAGGTAAATAAAGTTAAATTTATTTTGATTAATGTATATAAAGGCCTACTTTTGGGAGAAACTAAATGGTCTGTAACCTTAGTTTTGTATGATTTCATCTAAAAGATGTCTTTGGCAGTGGTATGGCAGTCATAATGCATCAAACCTGTTTGGTTTAATACAGCAACACGAGTGATTATCATTATGAAAGGAGATGTTTTTCCTACTAATTATATGGCCAGAGGGTAACGGGGTAAGATGCACATGAAAGCATTCCTCCTTCTCTATCCTCTCCTCCTGCTCCATTGCTTCTCCTCTCTTAGCTTCTTATATCTTTACTTCTCCTCTCCTCCAGCCTCACTCTCTCCGTGTATGCTCCCTGATCTAATTAAAATGCCATCTTCAGTTGACTGGTGAGCCCCCTCCCTTCTTCTCTCTGTGCTCTGCTGCAGTGTAAACACGCTGTGTCATATTTCAAGTCTGAATCTGCTGTGTCATGATTTGGAAGCTTAGCGGCTGATCCGCCATGTTTGACAATTTGACTGTGCCATATTAAATGGGACTTTGGCAGGGGCTTTGAAGATACGTTATGCTTAGGCATGCTTAGGGCCATTATTGCCACCATGGAGTCTATCTAGAGGTGTGAGCGTGTTTCTATCACGTTAAAGGCTGCAGCTATGGAATAAATTCCCACTTCAAAAACACAATAGTGTGTATACCAATATTTGTCCCTCCTAAAATGGAGGTGGTTTTCAAAGTAGTAACTCAGACGTACACTGTGATGGTGTCCACTGACTATATCCAATATATAGTGGATTTTTTTTGTCTTAAAGGTCCCATATAATACTCATTTTCAGGTTCATACTATTTAGTTTTTTCTACTGGAACATGTTTACGTGCTTTAATGTTAAAAAACATTATGTTTTTCAGTGTCCGTCTGAATAGACCTATTTATCACCCTCTGTTTGAAACATTCCATTTTAAACATTGCACCCGTACAGTCTTGACGTCTCATTTAAAGACATTTCACTGTGGATTAAGCCTTTTGATACTTTAAAAAAATATACAGCCCCTTGACCTGCTTTATAATAGAAAACAACATGAAAACCTTACATTTTACAATATGGGGCCTTTAACTATCTCTCTCATCCTCTTTCTGTTATTTGCTGCCCTATTCAAACACACTCACACCAAGTGAACTTGTGCACAGGAAAGGGTTAAAACCAAAAGTCAACCAAGTTCATGATGGTGATGTCAGATTAAGCCACACATACAGACACACTAACTTCTCCACCAACCTGTGTCGATCTGCTGACACCTCATCAGATCCCAATGAAAGCCGTCATTGACTGCATAAAGCAACTCTCCGATTGGTCCGGAGCTGTGATGTAGCTTTGCCTCGCGCACATTGCTGAATGAGTATTAAACTCTAATCTAATTCTATTCTAATCAAATGAAACACTTAGGCGCAAGTAGAAATGCAGACACACCCTCCCACATCTACACACAGAGAACAGACAGTATGCTACTTAACAACGTCTGGTCAGAACAGTGTGAATGCAGCATTGCTGGCTTACTGTTAGTTCTACTGTACTATTTGGTCTCAGTGAGCAATGCTATCAAAGTGTGAAGCTGTTTGTCAATTAAATTAACTGATGTTTCAATACAGAGACTTTCCCCAAAATGTGGATTGAAAGAGAAAGAACAGATGTATTCTAATTGTGGTGGTGTCTTTAAAAAAAAAACTGCTACATGTTTTTCGCACATGCTGTCTCACACTTTTATCTAATTTTGTCTTTTTGGCCTCACTAATTTTTCTTGTTTCCTTTCCTCTCTCTCTCTCTCTCTCTCTCTCTCTCTCCCCCTCTATCTTTCTCTCTCTCTCTCTGTTGCTACCTGGCAACAAGCTGGTTTCCTTGGTGATAGAGCTTAGTAGCCTCGCATTTGAGACGGGGGTGTGTATGTGACAACTGGTACACACAGAACGCACGCAGCAAACACATGTTCATACTCTTTTATGCAGGCACTTGCAGAGAGGGACTTCACACACACATATACACACAGAAATTAACACTTGTACCCATATAGCTTCTGCTTAAACAAATTAATCATTCAGTAAATTGCGTGAGGTAATTAAAAAATGTATCAACAAAATAAAAGCAATTATAAATGAAGTAGAGAAGAAGCCCTCATTTAGTTATTTACTTTGAATAAAAGAAACACAATGTGGACACCCTGTATATAGTGATATATACAAAAGGCAAATCTTAAAGTTGTCAGCTTCCAACTGGCAACATTTTGGGCTATCCCTTTTCCTGTTTCTACAAAGCCAGGTTCATAAAGAATCATTATCCCAGTTTGGTGTGGAAGAACTAAAACTGGCTATCCAACACATTTGGGATGCATTTAAACGTAGACTGCCAGTGGGCCCCATCACTTAACATCAGTGCCCAGCAAGGCTCTTGTAGCTGAATGAGAACAACTCCCTGCAGCCAGGTTCCAAAATCATTTGTAGAGCCTTTCCAGAAAACTGGAGGCTGTTATGACTGCATATTAATGCCCATCATAACAATGCAATCAATCATATATGGGGGTAATGTTCAGATGTCCAGACTTTATTAAGGTGCCCACATACTTTTGGTTTCATTGATTTGCTTTTCTACTTTGTTGTCTGAATACAGCACTGAATGATGTAACTTGTGGTCAGCAAATGCATGTACTAAATACATGTATGTACCTTAATAACGACTTTAACTATTGTGTAAACTCTGCTTATATGTTGTCCGTCTGCCTTCAGATTGTGTCCAAGGTCTGCCTTTTCCATTCCACAAGAGCCAGGTTTATTTGTCAAATAAATTGCCTTAGGTGTGCTGCAACTATTAGAAATTATTAGTCAGTGTATAAAAGAACCATGAGAAATGATTTCACTCTGACTTTCACACTCAAGTTTTAGGTTGTAATCACGAGTGAGACAGATGGGCTGTGAAGAAGATGGGTTTGGTTACAGTGTGTCCAAGAGAGCAAAAGAGAGAGATGTTAAACAACCACTCTGCAGCTACGCACACGCCTTCTCAAACTGTGGTGGTGCTTCTCTGTTCTGTTTACCATGTTTGGAGAAAGAAGGTGAACAAACGACATGAAGACTTGGGGAGACAGAGAGAGAGAGAAAAGAGTGTCCAGTGTTAACATGACATTTTAATGAGTCAAAAAGGCAAAGAAGGATGGAGGGAGTAGTACAGACGAGGAGATAACAGATTGTCTTGTCTCTCGAAAAACTCAAAAGTGCACAGCCAAATGTCATAGTTTTTATGTGTGCATGTATTGGTTTCAGTCTAACCACTGCAGTATTCATAAATGCATGCAATTTCAATTAGCTTCTGTAGGCAACTCTTTTGGTGGTACTTTATTAAAACATGTTGGTTCGGTATGGTAATACCAGCCTCTACAGCTTACCATAAGTGTCATTATCTGACACTGGTTACTCCTTCCACTGTAATTGTCATCTGAGCTACTTGACTAGCCGAAGTGCGTGAGTTCATTCGAGAGGACTATTTTTTATTTCTATTTTTTATTTATTTTTTCTTTAATTTATCATTTATTTATTTCCACTCTTATTATTATATACATTTATCTTAATACACAGATATTACACCTTACACACATACAGGCCCCGAAATACACACACATGCACAAACATGACCTACTGTATATGCACATGCATTAAAAGGAAAGATGTCAGAGCGAGAGGACTGCCAATGGCCAGGAGTCCTGAGCAGTTAGCAGTTCCAGCTACCAGTCAACTCCACACTGGTCCATATGGGGACTTAAACTGGCAACCCTCCGGCTCCCAAGCCAAGTCCCCATGGACTGAGCTACTGCCACCGCAATTTCTGTGAATCTGAAAGAGAAACGCTATTGAAAATGAATATTTTTTAATGTGGGCTAGGCAATATGAAAGAAATCAATATCAAAATCGTAACAATATTTTCCGAAATTTATGTAGAGCATATAATCTTTGTTAGGAAAATAAGCTACCGCTAATTAATGTTATATTTCCGTGAGTAATTCGATGGCACCACTCCAACAGAGTTATACGCCTCGTCTCTAACTTTGGGAGGTTAGAGCAAATCAAGGATGATTTAAAAAAAAAAGATTTTAGCCGTAGTAATAGTTGTTGTGGTACTGTGGTAGCAGTTGTATTAATAGCAGTTATGTGAATTGTTTGATTGAGATCAGGTGAGATCTGCATTTGTCGAGAGTGGCTTCGACTCTTGATTGGGCTCGTTTTCCACAGCTCTCTCCTTAACTGGTCCTCATATCACAGAGAGGCTAATTGGAGAGAAATTACCTCAACAAGTCTTAATGACATGCTAGCTACAGATACAGAGGGCTCTCTCCTTCAACAGTAATGAGTCAAACTCTCAACACGTCTCAGCGGCTTGCTCTCATTTACCTGCTTCTTTGCCAGACGAGGGGGTTTGTTAACCGCTCAAGAGCCGACGACAGAATGCTGCAGTTTATGGAAAAGATCAGCACAGAGAAGAGTATATTTGAAATAGTGGAAACATTTTCATGGCCATAGAACGTTTCTTAAATTAATTTAGAGGCTTACAGTACATGTCAGTGAAGAACAGTCACATTTGATAGAAGATAAATTGCACAGTGAAACCACACACCACACACACGCACACAGCCTGTGTCTTTCTCTCTCAGTGGGTCACTGACCTTGGCAGAGAGGCTGTATGATTGGCCATCTCCCCATGGTCTGTGTGTTGCATGTGTGTGTTACGTGCATGTGTTCGGCCTGTTCGGTCTAAGCCATGTTGTTGCCCTTGCCTTGTGTTATAGTCCATCTGTCTAGGCTGCTAGCCAAACAGCCCTCTCTGCTCACTCTCTAGTGATTTCATCATGATGGTTGTTGAATGTGTCTGATAATAAGACAGCCCTCTGGTGAAAAACCTCTCCTTAATTGAAAAATGCTCACTTTACCACACAAGATGGATCCTTGTCAAGTCAAGGAAAAATATTTGTCTCAGGCTAAATTTATAACCTTTTTATTCGTTCAACAAAGATTGGCCAGGCGAGACTCAGCAATTCCCTGATTCACGTCCATCCCTGTGGCCACTGAGTCGCAGCGCTTTAACAGTTGGTGGTAAAGTGCCTTGCTCAAGGGCCCCTGAACTTCTCTCTCACAGAGCAAATACACCATCATACTGACAATTGCAGACAATTGTTACTTTACTTACACTGTGTGCAGGCAGTGTTTTTGCAAAAGAATATAAATTTGTGTTGACCACCCATATGACATACCACAAGATTGATTAAAACATGCAATTGTACGTGCTAGAAAATTACTTTAAGTCAGATGTCGGCTTCTGAATGTAATAAATATGTCTCGCAGAGAACCTTTAAGGTGTGTTGAGGTGTCTGTGTTTCCATCCAGCACATAAATTCCCCATAAAGATCAACTTGGGACACATGGACAGGGATAAGTTGATTATTTATGATAAAGTTTGTAAATTAACTAATCAAATCTATCTAATTAACTTATTAGAAGCAGAGATTTAATAAGTAAATACTTCCTCCTATACTCCTTTTTGAACATGTAAGATTTCTTTTGTGTTTATGAGAAATGTGTTCATTGCATTTGCAGAAACATTTATTGTTCATTTCATTTCATTTTTATTTAGTTTTCATCTTTTTTAGATGTTTGAAATAAAATAAATAAAGGCAGAAATAGACACGCATCCAAACATGTGTAAAACTGCACAAGCATGAGGAAGCTTTGAGCAATGTCCACTGACAATACAGAAACATATTGATCATCAGCACCTACACAAACACAGATAAACATGTACAGTATACACATTTACATACAGTACACATTCATACTACATTGAAGCAGCCGCACGGTTTAGGCTTTTTGAAGATATCACATATATTTCATGCTTTCAAGTCTGTGTGATTGCCTGTGTCTCTGTTGTGTATGTGTCTGAGCCTGCTGTATGTGCACTAACCTGTGTGTGTGTCAGACCAGTTGTTCCATCAGTTCCTGTTTACTGTCATTCCCCGTTGACTTCTCTCTGTTTTGCCCACAGGGCATAAAGAGTAGTCCAGCAGACAAGACTTTACATGTCTTGTTATATAAATGTAGGCCTACACTTCCGCTTTGACAATCTCTGTGTCATTTATCATACGTGCACATCTGTCACATAAGCTCAGCATTCTTGTACTTGTGCCTATTTTTAAAAAGACGTTGTCATGAGGATGAGCTGTAGTTAACTAAAGCTTTAAGAAAGGTTAAAGCACCTGGAATTGATCAATTGTGTATTTTTCCCAAACCATTGATGACATCAGCTCTTGAAAACATATAACTTTTTAAGTAAAACTTTGTAAACAAAGAATTAAAGATGACTCATAAGTCAACTAGAAACCCACAATGCAGTTAATTCTCATTGCCAGCAATAATTTTTTTTGAGCGTAGGTGTGAATTTTTTCAAATGGTGGATATTTAGTTTTGGGATGAAACTCTTAGTGCAGCTCTGTACAGATCGTCCTTCAATCAACAGGACTTTATACTTTTGAAATGCTTCCAGAAACTCTTCAGTTGGCTTTAGCCTTTTAATGGGATTTAAAGCTATGCAGAATATGAATATCTGGACATTTTACTGCCACATTTTTTTTACATAAAGTTATTTTTCCTTTCCTAAAAATGTAACCTTATCCCCTGGCAACAGGATAAATGGAACTCTCTTCAAACTGTTGGTCGGCTTTCTCACTCAGTAATTGCACACGCAGAGTAAGGGGTGAAAGGAACTAAAGGAGTGAGGAGAAGGAGAGAAGGGAAGAATGGAGACAGATGTTGGGACAGAGGAGGGAGAAGAAAAAAAGAAGAGAGGGAGGGAGAGAGGTGTGCAGACTCTTGTATGAGGCTGACCTAGATAGAAGGAGAGGATTGGACACACTATGTCTCTGGAGGGACACCGTCACAGCTGCAGTAGACTGTGTGTGTGTTTGTGTGTGTGTGTGTGTTTGTGTGTGTGTGTTTCTGTTTGTGTGTGTGTGTGTGTGTGTGTGTGTGTTTATGTTTATGTATACTTACAGCAGAGTATACAGTATGATGTGCAGTTTTATCGTATTAAAATGTCTCCAAATCCTTTAAAAAATGATCTGTTTGTGAGTGTGTGCGTTGTTTCTTGTATGGGGAAGAGGGACGTGAAACAGAAAGATGAAGTCAATGAGCCAAGCAAGACAGTGGGACAATATTCAGTAAGCTATTTACATCTGATGAATGTCATGAATATCGTTGCTGCAACTGGGGTGTGTGTGTTTAGATTGTACCCATTAGAATTCAATACTGAAATAAAATCCTGAAAACTCTATGGTTGGCGGGCTTACGCCTGAGACCGGAGCAGGAGTGTGTGTGTGTGTGTGTGTGTGTGTGTGTGTGTGTGTGTGTGTGTGTGTGTGTGTGTGTGTGTGTGTGTGTGTGTGTGTGTGTGTGTGTGTGTGTGTGTGTGTGTGTGTGTGTGTGTGTGTGTGTGTGTGTGCGTGTGTGTGTGTGTATTACAAAGGAATATTAATTTATAAAAGTAGCTGTCTTTTTCATTGGGCAATATCAAACAAAAAGAGATAGTGGAGTGAGAGAGCTAAAGATAGTACTTATGTACTTTGTAGCTGTCATGGTCTTCTTCAAAAATCCATCTTGTCAGGCCCCAAGTAATGTATTTGTGTTTTGGCTAGAAGTCATCTGGCTAATCAGCATCCTGTAAGGAGCTACAGTCAGTTGAGGGGGAGGGAGGAGTGAGTACGTGACGACAACACAAGAGACAATTGCTGGTTCAAAACAACAATGGCGGCTCCTAAAGAGGTTAGCGTAGATGTTGCAACAGCATCAGTTTTATCAGAACTAGAGATTTATTCTTCATTGAGAGAAGAGAAGGAACACTGAATAAAATATTTCTCTCTTTTCCTCATTGACCTCGGCGAGAGTTTGATTGACAGTTGGTTCATCCAATCACCTGCCAGGTATGCTTTCAAATCACATGTCCTTTCACAAAGGGTTTCCATTGAAGCCATCCGCGAAGGTTCAAACCATCTGATGTATAAGCTACCGTATCTTCTGCATTAGAGCACAAGAGCTTGGTTCATATTCATCTGAAAATGAATGAAGCAAAGCTTACATGGTTAAGAAGTCAAGGCCGTAAAATGGGTGTAGCATCTGTGATGTCTTCCATAATAAGACATTCTCTTGTCAGCTGTTTTGAGATAGAAAGAGAGAGTCTGTGAAGGAATACCAAATACCGATCTGATAGCAGTGTTTGATTAACAAGCTGTGTGGAAGTGACTGGGATCATTCTTATTTGTAGCAACATAAGGCTTGACTTAAATATTGCTTTTCTGACTTTTTATAACAAAACGGAACAAACAAACACAAAGATAGAAATTTACTCAATTGTTATTTATTATTAAAAATAATATATCGTGCACCAGCAACCTGATAAAGCAAAATCTTCAAATTGAACAGGAATTACAATTCATGTGTACATCTTAAAAGTGTTGTTACAAGGTCTTGGGGTTTCCCTATTCTCTGTTTCTTTCTGTCTTTACTGTTTGTTCCTCTATTTGTTTGTCTTTTCTCGTCATTTTTTTGATTTCCGCCGAGACATTTATAGCATCTTCCCTTGATTTATAGTTCATATCCTTCTCCTGAAATTTCTCAGTTGTTTTTTTTTCATTTTCTTTTTCCCTGTTTCACTCCTTTTCTTGTCATACTGTGAAAGGGAAATGGCCAGGTCTCCTTTGCGGTTTAAACCGAATATTGTTTCTACAGAGCAAGCAGGAGCGAAGTGTGCACTCACTGCTGTATGCACTGAATTTCCCTTTCTATTTCCTTTCACTAAATTATTAACCAATCATGAGTCAGATAATCGTGTGAACAGGAAGTTCAGCATGGTCAAATATGGCCGCCGGCTCCTGCATGCTCCTCCAAGGGGGACTCTGGCTAGAAGGGTGAGGAACGACTTTTGTTCCGTGTGTACATGTGCGTGTGTGAGTGAATGTGTATGTGTGGGACATGGTGACGCATCATGCGGCAGCAGTCTGAATATTTTAGCAGGAAACATTAGTGACGCTTTTCTCTCTCTCTTTCATCATCTCTTGCTCTCCTTTC
Source organism: Echiichthys vipera (assembly GCF_963691815.1). Classification (NCBI taxonomy): domain Eukaryota; kingdom Metazoa; phylum Chordata; class Actinopteri; order Perciformes; family Trachinidae; genus Echiichthys; species Echiichthys vipera. Next base: position 10,448,554 of record NC_139845.1, on the reverse strand, counting down.
TCTACATTTTTCTCTGTGCATGAGTGTATGAACTACACTGCACACTGGATTCTCTAGTTACAGTGATAAACAGAGTGACGGCTGACTCATATCCCACTCAGGTTGACTACGCATCGACAGGTCCATGTTACATATATGTGTCTGGTGTGTGAAATGGCTGTATCCTCACTGCTCTGCATTTTTTATGAACCATGTTCATCCAAACGTTACCAGTGGAAAAACTGGGTATTTTTGCAACCTAGGCATAGAGGCAGAGATGTAGTCGAGACCAACTGAATCATGTCCAAGACCAGATCGAGTCGAGTCCAAGGGAAGACCAAGTCCAAAGGCTCAAGCCTGAGTCCAGAACAAATTGAGCCCTGTTCAAGACCATAATAGACAATAATGTCTTTCTAATGCTGATATAGTGATTGAAGAGTTAGGGTGGATCTATTAACAAGATCGATTTACCTTATAACGTCAAACTAATCAATGCATAGAATTTAGGCAGCGTTCTGTACAACTGATCCTGAATATGCAGCCTTGAACAACTAGAGCAGTTCTCAGCAACCCAAGACAAATCCAAGCCCAACAAGGCACGAGAACCAAGACAAGTGCAAGAAGAAAAGTGGACTCGAGACCGGAGTAAAGTACTACAGCCCTGCGTAGAGGATTGTGATGTGTATTGTAACTTGAGCAAAATCTGCTGCCTTCCGTTCGAAACACATCTCCGCTCACTAGTGCTGTGGGCGGGACAATAAGTATTTTTTACAGGTACAGGTGCAAATGCTGTGACGGCAGTTTTGAAGGTGCAGTTCACAATAAAGCCAATAGGTGGCAGCCAAAGCAAATACACATGTTAAGATTAAAAATGTAAGAATATTTTATGTCCATTTATTAATTACTGGGATTAGACAAAACGAACATTTATTCCCATATTTACCGTATCGTACTATGAGGTTGAACACAATACCCACTCCTAGTCTGTATACCAGCATAAACCCTATAGTATACACTGTACACATTGTGCATATATTTCAGTATTCAACATAATAGCCTGCGGCACCAATACGTGTCAGAGCTTCTTGTAGACCTGATAAATCAAGTTTTATTCTGTGTGTGTGTGTGTGTGTGTGTGTGTGTGTGTGTGTTTGTGTGTGAGCAAGCACGTGCCTGTGTGCATGCATGCGTGCGTTGCTTGTGTGTTTGTGTGAGAAAGAGAAAGAGGTTTGATTCCTGCTTTGGAGTATGTGTGTGTTACACTTGCCAAAAGAGTATCTCTTTGATTCCATTACTTATCACTTGAAGGAAAGAAGACAGCTCAAGGTTTAAACCACATACACACACATATTTAAGTCCCACTGGACTCTCTCTCTCTTGGCGGACCATACTGCGAGCTTGGCTCACACTCTCATAAACACATTCACACACATCTATGCACACATACCTCCACATAGCACCCCAGAGAAAAAAACATAAGATGTACATAAGAATTCAGATACGCACATATCTATGTGCACTTTGTCTTTCATAACTCTTCATTTTTTTCTGTATCTCTCGCTTCCTCCATTTTCTTCACTCATTTCTTTTAGTTTTTTACTCAACTTTCTTCCTGTTTCACTGTTTTTGTAAGTCGGTCTGCTACAGTAGCATCAGTCTTTTTTTTCATTCAACAGTACATAGGTTAAGAGTTGCAAAAGTAGAAGCAATAAACCTGTGTCTTAATTAACATGAACAATGATAGCCAGCATTGCTAAACACGGGTTTTTCTCTTTGTGAGCCATTGTTAAAAATAGATAAGTGAGCCACACTGGCAGACATGGTATGGAAGTTACAAATATTACGAGATGGACCCATTGTCTGACTTTTTGTAGTGTTTGTTGGCATAAGAAACAAATAACCCCACTGTTCTCCTTAGGGATGCTACGTAATTTGCATTGTCGTTGACACATTCAGTCATTTTCCTGGAACCACTTGCGGGTCTGAATGAATGTTACAAGTCTGCTGCTGTTTGCAGAGCACATGTCTTTATCCACCGCAAGGTTGTCAGATGAGTGTCTGCCTAACATTCTCTGGGTGTAGATATCCAGTGCTAAGTTTGTGCTTCTTATGACCGACTGTTGGATGGCACTCACAGTGGGGAGATACAGAGCAACTAAAACTCAAGTTGCTTTTGCTTAAACTCTTCAATAAGCTACTCCAATAAAAGGCATGTGTGGTTGCACATGTCACCCCCATGAATTGTTTTTACTTTGTTTTAATCAATTTATATTTTTTTTCCTGTTTAACTAATATCCGATTATTGTCAGTTAGCGGTTAATCATTAACATCCCTATTTCTCCTCCAACTGGAACCTATGACAGCACATCAGCATCAACAAAACTAAGTATTAAGACACCAATTTTGGAGCAGAGGTTGAGTTTGAAGTGATCTCTGGGAGGTGCAGTGAAAAAACATCACAGTGGAACCACGCTCATCATCATTCATGCATGCATTTGTCATTTCCACAGACATTCACATGAACAATGGTCTGTGAGAAGCCACAGAGCTGAAAGAGGACAGAGAACAAAAATGTTTCAATCCCAATTTTGAGTGTGTTAGTGTCTGTTGCAATTTCATATGTTTTCAATATTGTTTGTACAACATATCTACACATGCACACACAAAATGCACCACACTGTCGCTAAATTTATAAACTTGTTGCCTTGGAAACACTGAGGTAGGCCTTCTGCCATCTAGTTAACACAATGGAATTATAGACACGTGTGCGTGTCAGTGTATATGTGTGTGTTGGACACAGCCATGGAATTGTGGGTATGTTCTCTCCACGTGCTGTGTTGCCTCTCTGTTGTCTCACTGCCAAGATACTGATAGGTTCAAGATGTTAAAGGGAGAGAAAAAGAGAGGGACTATAAGGAGAATACAGCAAGGGAAAAAAATACTCAAAGTGTTCACAATGTGAAATAAAATGAGGCAGAGACATCTTGCTACTGCTTGCTTCACTGAAACCAAGCTCTGAGAATTCACAAGAGACTCACAAATCACCAGCACTGGTTTTAAAAGGCAAAGTCAACCTTCTCCAAGGAGACTATTTAAAATGAGCTAGAATGAGCTCAGTGTTGTTACATGACTTTATTACATGAGCAACATGTTCTTGTGGTTTGTGTCTGTAAGGTGTTGTTCTGAAAATACCCTCAGATGAGTTGAGAGTTACAATAATTTACATACAAATCTTTGTCATAAACATTAGATAAGATTATATTTTCACACCTGCTTTGTTTAGATTGGTTGAATCAAACCATAGAGTGCCTACCCCCTTGGTTTAATTTATGCTAAACGGCTGCAGTCGAGCTTGCTCTCACTCACATCTCGTTCTCACTATTGTTTTGCTTTGTATTCATTTGTTTTGGTATTTTGTGGCAGTTAAACTGTGATTGTTTTAAATGTGTTACAAAACAAGTTTGACTCGACTTCACTTGAACATTCTTGCGTGGTTTGTAGCTTTTTGGCTGAATTGGCTTTTTCTCTGTGTGAAAAGAAACCGAACCAAGAGGAAATCGCTTCAAGTTTACAAACTCATCTACTGACGTGGATCAGAGCAAACATACTATGTACATAAAACTAGATTCATTTAGCTTTGATTCTGTTATACTATATTATACATTTCATGTCCAAAAGTATAGACCAATCCCAAAATTAGTGACTGCTATAACAGCCTCCGCTCCCTGTAAAAAGCTTTATAACCTCAATGTAGGATTTGCTCCCATTCAAACACAAGCACATTAGTGAAGTCAGGCATTGATTATGGGTGGTAAGGCCTGGCTTGCAGTCAGTGATCCAGTTCATCTGAAAAACGTTCGACAACTATCTGCAGGCCAGTCAAGTTTTCAGAAAACTATTTATTTATTGTATGGATCATGCTGGGGGCACATGAAATATCCCCCCCAAACTATTGCCACAAAGTTGGAAGCAGACCAGCCCATAAGTACAAAAGAGTATGTCAATATACTTTTTGCCATATAGTGCATAGCATACCATAGTTACTCCCTCCCTGGCTCCCAGGATAGGACTTTTTTTCTAAACAGAGATATCTGTACAGTATATACTGACGTCCTTTTCTCTAGCTGATATTTTTCCTCAATGAGCAAAAACCTACTAAAAAAAAATGAAAATATTTATTTTTAAAAAGTGAAGGGATCATTCAGCTAATCCTGCTAAGCTTTGAACAACGGCCCAGAATGTGCCGTGTGTCCCTACCCACAGGGGGAGAGGGAAAGAGAGCTGTTTTTTTGTGAGTTTGCATGCATTTGTTTGTCCCACAGGTCTTGCTACCCATTGTTAGCCCAGGCTGCTAGTCTGAAACAGACCCCAGCCCTATTGCTCTATCTGTCCTTTAATCCAACACCTTCTCCATTAATCTAGCTGCTTCCCTGCGGTATTTTTTCATCCATTCGTCATTCTGCCTGTCCTTGTTCTGTGTTTCATGCTACAGCTATTTATTTACCACTCTGTCTGCCTTCCAAACTTCATCTCCTTGTTCATTCAGTCTTTCCTTAACCAATGTGCATATTAATAACTTCTTCTGTGCCTCAATTTTCTGTCAGTCCGTCTACCAAACATATTCACCTATATAATGTGTGTGTGTGTGTGTGTGTGTGTGTGTGTTTCTTTGTAATCCTGCAGTGTGCGTGGGTGTACATGTCCGTGCATATGCTTATGTGTGTTTGTGTGAATCTTTTTGGCAGTTGACATAATATGAGTCTTCAGATCCCAAATCACTCACACGTTACAACAGGGAGGAGAATACCTCATGATCATTAGTCTGTATGTGTGTGTTTGTGTGTGTCATCAATGACTCATTAATGCAGTAGCGTACAGCTCAGTCATACAGAAAGTAGCACACACAGAGAACCTATTTGTGTGTGTGTTTTAGCAATTATGTGAACATCGGGGAATTATTGTTCTCTATACTTTTCAATAATTCTTACTGCACTCAAATACACAGTTTCAAGGTACATACAACTCCATACATCCAAGTAATGAGTCTGAAATTATTAATATATATATCATTTCCATCACAGTGTAAAAAAAAACAGCAACCGCATTGCGTTACTTCATTTGAGAAGTATTTAATTCACACAAAAGTATACCAAAAAAGGCTTTACCATGTGGTTATTTCATATAGATTTTTTATTTATTGATTTACTAGGAAACAAACTACTGTATATTGTGATATATGCTGTAGTCAAGATATGAAATGACCTCTATCGATATAGAAGATTTTGGCTATGTTGCCTTGCCGTAGTGCTCACTTAAATCCCCAGGACATAGACTTCTGCTGTAAAAGGACCTAAGTCAAGGAACTAAAAGAGTTTTTATTCTTGGAATAACACTGGGTTTTTTAGATGGTCAAGATGCAGCCAGAATGTTAAAGAAGCAGACTGGAGAGTGCCTAGACCAGCAGGGAAAACCCAGACTTGGAAGCTCAATGAGCAACACTCTCTGTTGGCTCTGTAAATGGGGCCGAGTGGCCCTCGAGCAAGGCACTTAACCTCTGCTGTTTAACAGCAGACTACTGTGGTTACAGCGGGCAGCTCCTGAGGGTGAATGTGTACCGTGACAATAAAGCACACAGGATGTTTCTGCTGTGTCTGCCCAGACACAAGTTTTTGTATTCAATGTGAATGTCAATATTTTAGGAGCAAGCATTTCAAGCAGATCTGCTTTCAAAGCGTTTGCTCCAGGCTAAGGAATCTTTAAATTTAGCTATTGCAGAAATCCTGTTGTACTGCAGGCTTGCTCGCACTAATACCGCTCCCTCTGTCTCTTTTATATCTTATTCTCTTCATCACCTCTCCTCCTATTTTGTCCTGTTCTTTAAGAGTTGGAGTGGTCTTTAAACTAGATTGCCAGAGAGACTGCATGTGTTTGGGTACCTTGCTTAATGTGTGTGTGTGTGTGTGTGTGTGTGTGTGTGTGTGTGTGTGTGTGTGTGTGTGTGTGTGTGTGTGTGTGTGTGTGTGTGTGTGTGTGTGTGTGTGTGTGTGTTTGTGTGTGTGTGTGTGTTGTGGGTTTGTGCGTAGGTATGTTGGGGGATTACATGAAGCCCTATAAATCCATTTGTTGAATGCTTATTAACCCAAGTGCCCTTTACTGTGCTTTTAGTGTATCAGCTTAGTACCATGAAATCTCCTTTTAGCTCCATGCCTGCTGCTTTCTCTGATACACACACACACACACACACACACAAACACAAACACAAACACACACACACACACACACACACACACACACACACACACACACACACACACACACACACACACACACACACACACACACACACACATACACACACACACACAGATGGCCACATGATAACATAACAACTGAGGGGTATTGTTAGAAACGGTGGAAGGAGAAAATGTCTATTTTGCCACACAGGTGCTCTCAGTTATTGTATTTAAGGCTAAGAATCACACACACACACATACACAAACTCAAACCTCCTCTCTCATACACTTTCACAACCACGTCCTCTTTCGTCCTCTCTGCCCCCCCCCCCCCCCCCCCATCTGTAAAGGCTCTTACTTGCCACCTGCCTCTATCCCTCTATCCTCTCCTTTCCTCGACTACCCTGTCAGCCATCTTGGCTCCAGGCAGCCACCAGGGGCCGTGCCCCTGGGGTCAGTCTCCTGTCAGCTACAGGGAGATTGATGAATCAGAGGTTCCATGGCGGCTACAGTGGGCCCTGTGTGGAGGACAGGCTCCATCGAACACCAAGCAAGCAGAACTAATGGGCATGCTCTGGAGGGAGAAAAGGAAAAGAAGGAGGGCGAGGTATGCGTTTATATAGGTGAATATGTTTGGTAGACGGACTGACAGAAAATTGAGGCACAGAAGAAGTAAATAATATGCACATTGGTTAAGGAAAGACTGAGTGAACAATGAGATGAAGGTGGGAAGGCAGACAGAGTGGTAAATAAATAGCTGTAGCATGAAACACAGAACAAGGACAGGCAGAATGACGAATGGATGAAAAACTACAGCAGGGAAGAAGCTAGATTAATGGAGAAGGTGTTGGATAAAAGGACAGATAGAGGCACAGTTGGAGACCCCACTTTATATGCTGAATACTGAGAAACTTATAAGCTAACACTAGACCTAACTACGAATGCTATCATACATTTTAGATAGATACATGTATTTATGGCTGATGCTAAAATTTAAGGGGAGGTTAATAGGTTTCGCAAATGTTTGATGTCATGCTACAGTGATTGGCTTCAAAAAAGAGGCGAACATAGACCCTCTCATCCTTCTGTCCTCCCTTGTTACTTCCTTACCTCTCTTATCTCCTTACCCTCTGTTCTTTTTTAGCCTCCTCTTACTCTGTGTTGATGCCGTTTGTTCTCTCCACCCTTTTGCCATTGGCTTGTCCTTTTACAGGGACACAGACTGAAGGACTGGTGTGTGTGTTTGTGAATCTGTACTATCTGTCCACATGTTTCTGTGTTGGAGTGTGTCCATGGCATTGTGTTTGTGCGGCCTATCCGCCATATATCTGTACGTCCTTGTGTCCAGACGGGCACAGTTTGTCCTCTCTGGGGGGATGTGTGTTCAACCTCATGACATCACCCTGAAGCAAACCATAAGGACATGTCGCCCTACAGATGTGCTTCATATATAGGGAGGAATTTAGGTTGCCATGGTAACTAGCAGTGTTAGTTGGGAAGCAGGCTTATGTAATTGACTAGGTTTACATGTGCACCAACAAGCTAATCATAATAGATGAAAACAGTAATGTAAGTAAGGCAGAACCCATGTACAAACAAACTCTATTTATGCCTGTTATTGGTGCAATAAGATATTTATAGTTTTTACTTGATTACACTTTTACCCAATAGGAATTTTCATAGCACTTTGCAACATGTGGCAACTGCTTGACAATGCATGCAAAAGATGTTCTGTTGGTAACACACTGCAACACATTTTAAAAGAACAGTTCAAAGCACAGTTTAATGGCAGTTCCACACAAAAAATATCCACAGTAGCATTATGAAAGAGAGATGAGTTTTGAGGTTAACTACTGTAGGGAGACTCTGACTTTGTATTATTATAATGTTAAAGGGCCATCGTCATCCATTACTCACACTCTGCTTTGCAACATGGATACAAGAATATACATGTAAAATGCTATGTCAGTGCAAGAGAAAGATCTGACATCACTCTTTATCATTTAGTTGACTTTGAAGAATTGTTCTGAGCCAACTGAATTTCTCACTCAGTTTTTGTACATAAACCTATCAAAAGTAATGCACTGCAAATCATATGTAATCCATATACTTATTACTGTGGTCCCATTTGTAGCAAAGAAAGAAATTATAGTATAGGAATGCAAAAATCCCTATAGGGAGGAGGGTCGGGGTGGTCCCAAAACACAGGATTTTCGTCGTGCTAAGCCAAACCACAACCTTTTTTCTAATCTTCACCAAGTCGTTTTAGTTTCTAAAACATAACCGCTACCTTTTGTTGCCTAAACTTCACCATCACAGGGTTAGGTAGAATGTCATGTTTCGTAAGATATCATACGAATTGTTGCGCATAAGTTTTCAGAAGATATTAAACAAACCCATTGATGAGAATACATTGAGCACAGTCTGTTAGCCTGAATACTTGTCATAGAGATGGTCAATCCACAACACTTACACTAGAAGCCTGATTGTGAAGACAAGTACTAATGAACTAAACCATCAGGAAACATCATATTGCAGGCAGCAGAGGAGAAGCAGAGAAAAGTCAAGCAGAGGAACCAAAGTGTGATAATGATAGAGGGATGGATTGCGAGAGCTGGTCAACATGCCAGACTCAGCGGGGGTTTACATCACAACACTGGGTGGAAAGTTAATGAGAGGCCAACTCACACATACACACTGAGAAACACGCACACGAGGGGTCCAAAGTTGAGCCAATCTAAATGATTCAATCAAAAACTAACGTTGGCGTGCAAACACAGCTTTTAACTCACTGGCGCTGACATATAACAGACACACATACACACACACACACACACACACACACACACACACACACACACACACACACACAGGGATAACACTGATGCACAAAACCATACCCAAAGGCATGACACACACAGAAAGTTTGCAGAGAAAGTTATAATAAAGAATGCTAAAACAGAGAGAGAAAAAGCGGATTATGTGCGTGAGTGAGAGGCTTTGAGAGGTGTGTGTGCGTGAGTGTGTGAGTGAGTGAGTGTGTGTGTGTGTGTGTGTGTGTGTGTGTGTGTGTGTGTGTGTGTGTGTGTGTGTGTGTGTGTGTGTGTGTGTGTGTGTGTGTGTGTGTGTGTGTGTGTGTAGAGAGAGAGATGGATAACAGACAAAAACATACAGACAGAGAGAGAGAGGCAGAATGTCCTTGTATCCAGACTCTGTGTGATATACTGCTGTCTGGCTGTGTGTGTGTGTGTGTGTGTGTGTGTGTGTGTGTGTGTGTGTGTGTGTGTGTGTGTGTGTGTGTGTGTGTGTGTGTGTGTGTGTGTGTGTGTGTGTGTGTGTGTGTGTGTGTGTGTGTGTGTGTGTGTGTGTGTGTCTGTCTGTCTGTCTGTCTGTCTCTGCCTGTGCGTTTCTGTGTCCAATATCCATTATCATTTTTGTGGCTCATCGCACACTCCATGTACGCATCGTATACACACAGACACAATCACACACACGGCAAGAACACAATGTGTAGTAAGTGACAGCAAGGGTAAAATGACAGCAAGAAGACAGTGAAGGAGCTCATGAGAAACTAGACTAATTTTTTAACCCATCCTTCCCTTTTATCTCTCTTTCATTCTTCCTCATCTCTTTCATCTTAATCCCTCCCTTAGCAGTGGTCCCCCCCCTTTATTTAGACTGCCAGGCTGTAGGCAGCATCATGTGTCACATTAAAGTGGCAAACGTGGAAGAAATCATCACTACATGTGAGCTTGTGTAGGTGTATCACTGCGCACTGCAGATTTATGTAAAAATGCTGACATATATTGTAATTTGTGTACAGAGGGTTAATCTATTTTCACAATGTGTCTTCATATTGGCAATACATGTTTTGTGTTTTGAGTTTATTTTTTATATTTGAGTATATTAGATCTTCAATTTCTCGTTCTTTCTTGGCTCTACCTCACCTTTTAGTTTCTCTTTTCCTCTTCTCTCCTGCATTTTAGTTGTTTATCTTACTTGTGACCATAATGTATCAAATGTCAGGTAAATTGTTCCAGTAATTGGATCGGAGGACAGCATGATTTTATCACTCCTATGTAATTGAATTAAGGCCACTAGTGATAATATGAACTATCCCAGAGTGATGTTCACTAAAAGGCTGTTGCATCAGGAGCTCAAAATTCATCTGGTATAACAGGTTTATAAAATAGTATTAAAGAAACAGAAACTGTAAATTTTCACTGTTATGTACCATTGCTGTCTTTTTTCCTCCAATTTTGACCTGGTTTCTATCCTTTTCGCTGCATTCCTTCTGTCTATCCTGTTTCATGAAGCACTTGTTTTAAGTATGATGTATACTGGGAGAGTGAATTTTGTGTGGTGAACTCAGAGACTTTGCAAGAAATGATGAACACTTAGGTGTGTTACCCTTCATATAGTATATTTTCCCGTGTGGTGTCACACAATTGCTATATATGTCTTGGAATTTTAGTGCGACTTAGAGTTTTATATCGTAGTTCCAGTTCTGTCAGTATCCTGAAAACCTTCCGAAACAGTGCCATATAAATCTTGTTATCTTAACGGCGTTGTCCTTTTTACGAGCCTCTGGCAAAGGTCCTTCGGAAGGATGTGGTGAAAAGTAGACAAGGTTGTACAGTTGATTTTGCTCCAGTAGTTTCTGCTGCTTCACTTGGGTGGCAACAAGCACCAGATCGGTTGGGGTCTTAGATTGAGGCAACTGTTTTTTGTCCTTAGTTGCCGTCTTTTGGGACTAACACAGAGGCGATTTTGAGTATTTTGCTAGGTGCTTCGCAACCATGCAACATACAATCACAAAATCTTACAGGCGGGTCCGAGGAAGGGGGGTAGGAAGTAGGGACCCCCCCCCCCAAAAGAAAAAAGCTTATTTATTAGCTTAGTTTAGTGATTGGTCAGTACAGTATGCCATAGGCTAAGCTGAATTTTAAGAGTGTTCTCTGCTGGATAACAAGGTACTACTTCAAATGGCCTTTTGTGGGCAGAATTGCGAATCGTCGTGTGCGAACAAAGGTTTGAATAACTCTACTAAGCCCACCTTTATTACCAGAACTGCATTTGTGAAAACAATGCAAAGAGGGTCCATGGCCACAAAAAGCTACTCACCACATTTTTATTAGGTCTATCTTGAGAATGAGACCGGAGAACATAGTTTCCCCCAGAACCTGACTGAGAATGTAAGTTTTTAATTTCTTTTTTGTCATTCATCATCACATAATCTTTTATTTTGGTCTTAACGGTATTACTCACAATAGATCCTGTGCAAACAACACTTGTTTTGTCTTTTCTTTTTGCAGTTTGTAGTTATCCCTCCGAGCGCTGTTTCAGAGCCAGAACCAGAGACTTATGAAAGAAACATCGGAGAAGAACGAGAGTATTCTTTACATCTTACCACCAAAGAGGCCGCTAGAAATAACATATCTCAATTCTTAAGTTAAAGTGAGGATAAATTGATGAATGTGGTAGAAAGGTGAAAGCACATGCACACACTCAGTCTTACACACAGGTATGCAATACAAGCGTGATCATTGCTGTTATGCATGCAAACAGACGGCCCCGAATTCTTCCAAGCATCTATTGACATGCAAATATATTAAAAGATCAGTGCACAGGCCCACAGAAACATGTGCACACACAAACCCACGTACTGAAGTATACTCACACACCCTGACCTGCTCTAGCGTAGCTGAATCAGTAAAAGCACAGACCAACTAAATGTTTGTTCACAAAGACCACAGTCAGCACCAAACTTTGCACTCGACCACTACACAGTCAACAAAAATCACATCAGTGCTGCATCAAACCGTTCACTAAAGGGCGACAGTCTACCAAATCTTTTTGCTGGTCTAACAGTTCCAACAAACTTTTACATGGAGGTCAATATCCACTTAACATTGTAGAACATGGCAGACTAAATACAAAAGCTATTGTTTGATTTCTGTTCACTTCTTTCATTTTTTTGACTCTCGTTCTTTGACATTGTTCAGTTCATTTTCTATAGTTGTCATTTCCTTGCTCTCCTTTTTTCACTCACTTCTGCATTGGCTTTCCCACTCCATTTTCTCTCTTTTTTTCTCCACACACCAGAGGGACAGTATTCCTGTAATTGGGGAGTTGGCACAAATGTACTTTCACACACACACATATTAGAGTATCCCCTAATTGTGCTGCATTGACTGTTGAATGTGGGAGTTAAACTTCTGTGTGGTTTGAGATAGTGGGTTGTGTCTCATATGTGCTAATGTGTCTTTGTGTGTCTTTCTTTTGGTTAATGATGACTATGTCTGTATAGAATGTAACAGGGCAACAAGCCACATCCATTGTGTTCCCCACTGAGCTGAAAGGGAGAGTGTAGGTGGTGCGTGTGTGCCTTGTTTCGCCTTTGATCTTAGAAATACCCACGGCACACACAAACAGCTCAAAACAGAACATATTGTCCCTCTTGTCACCAAGGTAAGTGAAAACTTACTTTTTTGATCCCATATTTTGATTGAATACAGGAGGCAGGAAAGAAGGGGGAAAGGGAAGATGGAATAGTGAAAGATACTATAGACAATAGACACATAGAAATAGTTCAGGGTTATACATTTATATTAGTATCGATGTAGAAAAGGCATTACTCTTGAGGATGCCCCCAAAAAACCAACCTGAAACCAAACAGCATGCAATACATTCCGCGGAGAACACAACAAACCCTCTGGTGTTTACAGAACAGAGAGCAGCAGACTCATACACTATCACTGAGATTTGAAGTATATATAATGCACAGGGCAAGAGATGATATCACAAGTTACGTTTAGTAAGAAATCACAACAGTATGATGCCGGGGTGCCGGAGGAATAAATCAGCATAACCAGTCACAGCAGCAGTAGCAGGATGACTGATCATAAGAGAGTGGGAAAGGGAGTCAGATTATATAAAACCAAATCAGCTGATACTGATCAGCAAGTGGGCCTTTAGTGCTCTGCCTAAACTAATGTGGTGCTCCGCAGGTTCACTTAGCGCTCCCTCCTCGCTCTTTTATCTCCTTTGTCTCTCCACATCTTGTACTCGTGTCCCGAAGCTCTTTGGAACTCTATACCCCCCATTTCAGAGTTGAAGGGTTAGGTTTAGGGAACTAAACGGAAGAATGAATATCCTTAGAAGATTAATGACACAAGCCATACAGTGCTGTAACAATTAGTCGATTTCCGTAAATTCTCAAATAGTGGGTGGGGCCTTTACATAGCTAAGCTGCAGAGGGCACCATGCTTTTTTTTGAAGCAGGCTTTTATTAGCGAGGGGCCGTTGTTTCTAATTCCCTCTGATAAATATGTTTGGTCATATTTTAGTGTGAACCTCCTTTAGTTTCTCATTCGCTCCTTTTCGCACCGTTGAATTTGTTTTTACTGAATAATGCTGCTAATACAAGCGTACATATCACTAATTCATCACCTATACCTGTAAACTGTTGCAGTGGTAATATCCCAGTCATCAATACTAAGTGTCAGGATAAAGAATATCATTCTCAGGAAAGTGTGTGTGTGTGTGTGTGTGTGTGTGTGTGTGTGTGTGTGTGTGTGTGTGTGTGTGTGTGTGTGTGTGTGTGTGTGTGTGTGTGTGTGTGTTTGTGTGTGTGTTTGTGTGTGTGTGTGTCAAACTGAGTTCAGTACCCATCCCTAGGAATTAAATCCATTATTTAGAGACTTTTCTTTGACTACTAGCTTTTATTTAATAATTTACAGTAATTGGTTTGTTGACTGATAGAATATTGATTGATGGCAGTTCTGATATTTGATTAACATTTTATGGTATTTATCATGGAATATATATATATATCATCTGTCATTGCAGACCAATCCATGGTATTCCTATCTGTTACATTTTTTTGGAGGTTTCCCAGAGCCAGACAGAAGTGATAGATAGAGAGAGTAAGAGAATTGGCTGAATAGAGACAAGGAGAGGACAGATCCGCTGAGGTTTGAACAGTGAAAGAAGAAGAGGGAAATGAATTTTGTTCTCGTCCGTCCTGATTAATAACCCTGTTAGTCTTTTTTAAACAGTCGTCCTCAGCTCTTTCCCACTGCCTCTCCTTTCCTGCTCTTTCTCATTTTGACCCATCAGCTAAAATGTGCTTTAGTCAAATCAAATATGTTAAATACCAACAAAAGATGAGTTGGTAACCTTTCTTCTCCCCTCCACCCCACCCCCACCCTTATCTTAATTACTTTCTTTTTCTATTACACTTTTAACTTTCTTAAAGTTCAGTTTGTCTTTTTATAGCTTGTGGGTCGCTGTTTCAACAGTGCTACTATGGTAACAGCAGGGGAGTGGGTGTTAGCAGTTAATCCTGGTTGGGTGTCATGGTGGCATTGCTATGGCACCCAGAGCTAAGCTTTCTTCTCTTATCATATTTCATCAATAAAGATTTGGGAGGTCAGGGGGAAAGATGCTGGGTTAACACTCACATAAGAGTTCACTCTGCATCATGTTTCCACAGTTCCTTAGTTTCAGTTTAGCAATCTGACTGCTCAAAGATACAGTACGGACTCTTAGTTCTCATCAAGGAACCAGAGATCTCTAGTTGCCATAGTTCCCTGCTTTCCCCTGCTATTAGTACTGTGAACTACTTCAGGAAAACTTTTTGTAGCATATACACATTATTGTATAATAGAACCTTATATTGAAAACCACCGCATCACTCGCAACATGTTAATTAATGTAATCCTTTATATCTTTTTTTGAATCGTATCATGATAGAAAGCAACAAATACAAGAATGAATCATGTTCTTTTAGTATGGTTTCTTTCATATTTAGGCTTTTATATTATAGAAATGAATTCAAGAGAAACGCAGTAAATAAATGATGGAACGAAACAAACTGACATAGATACAGTATGTAAAGCTGCACTGTTCATTATTACTGGATTAACAATGGATCCAGTGACGATGTATAATCTGAAAGCGGTTGCTCTAAATGACACACCCTCAGATAATTATCAGTGGACTGTATAGATCTATTGAGCTTTTTCTCATGTCTTTCAGCTCATTCTTTTGGTTTTCCAGCCTGTAACTTCACTGTTTTAATTAATCCTCACCACTCCAATCATCCCTTTCCCAGCAGCAGCAGGCGGCTGTTTCCAGTAGCAAAACACCAGATAAACCAAACAGCAGGCAAACAATCTTAGTGACTTTGAATGTCAATGTTAGCGGATGAACACATTGGAACTTCTAGCAGCAAAAGAGTCAGATGGCCAGTAAACACAACTCCAACTGGATGTGTAAATGGGCAACTCTTTGCTAATATGTTGGCCACATTAATTTTATTAAATGACATTATATCACTGTTGTGTTTGCAGCTTGTAGTGCTGCCCTCTAGCCAAGACCAATCAATTAAAGCTCCTTTCAAATTCTATGTTACAAAGTAAAAGAGGAAGTATATAGTACATGCATTGTATTTGAAGAATATACTATGATGATTATCTACAAAACTTGTGCAGAAAATATCTTTTAATCATTTTCTATTTTTCAATGGTTGATATATACAGCATTTTAAAAGTGAGTATATAATTTGAAACTCTTGATGTGTTTGGTTTGCAGTATTATGAGAGCTGGTATAAAAAAATGACAAATCAGGTGCAGACAGAATAGCCATGTCATGAAAGCATATGTTGTTTGTTGAAGGGAGTTGTTTTGATTCCAACTGCTATTAAAAATAATTGACATTGATCAGTAGCAGTTAAAACAATGGATTCACGCCTTAATATTATTTTCCTTTTTTCTTTGATGCAAGCATGTGCACAAACACACACATACACACACACAAGCACACACACACACACACACACGTGCGCATAGACACATTCATTGATGTCAGTGTTTGCGCATTGTATCTCTGTTTCTCCATTTTCACTGTGTTGTGCTCTGGTCTCGCTCCACTGGATATTAACCAGGGGAGGAATGATGGAGCAAATCTCAACGCACACCCAAAGACACACACACACACACACACACACACGCACATGAGCAGGCATACGCACTCACACACGTTCACAGACAGGGCTTTTCCAGCGCTCTGTGGCCAGATAGAGTGGTGTGTTTCGTTCTGATAGGAGCAATACAACCAATTCTACATGGAGAGAGAGGCTTATATGTTTTTTTAACTCGTCTTCCACGAGGAAACTTGCTCTCCACAAGATTTTGGATATTGAAAAAGCAACAGAACATCGAATATGTGCATTTTGCCTTCTAGTTTCTTTGTATAAAGGGTGAACTTTACCTGATGAATTAATTCTACTTCTGTTTAAAATGTTTGTCATTTAAAGTTTAAAATGAAACCTCCACATCCATGCCTGTTGGCCTAATCCTGCGTCATATCTGAGGAGACCATATGTCATCACAGTGGGATTCACACACATGCACATCTGTGGGCCCACACTCATACAGTGTTTGAACTCACCAGGTAAAGAGCTAGAGGGCAAAATTCAGTCCCCTCTCACACACAGCAGCACATATCCCACATTTTCATTTTATGTTGATGTGTTTACGTGTTGCTCTTGTTGTGAATACTGGGTAAAATTGTGTTTATTAAGTAATTTTTACAGCAAGGCTTTATTGTGATAGGAATGAATGGCTGTTTGTTTGTTAGTGAGTGGTTTTAATATTAAGTGTTAATTTGTCCTTGAGGTTGCTCCCATGTGTTTGCATGTGTTTCTGTGTACATGGATGTACTGTGCAGTATGTGTTTAATCTACAGTACAACCATCACGTGTAGAAACCATCCTGTAGCTAAGCTTCAGTGCACAAAAATCATATGATTAAAAAAGTACATAATGTACTGTAATGATGTTGATGACTTTTTCACCCTTTTTGTTATTGCACATCACAATTTGAGACAGTGGCTGTGGGGACAGCTATCCCTGATCATCCAGGTTTGCTGTAAGAAAACAAATCTTGAAATGACACAAAAGTTTCTGGCACATCTGTTTAAATGTTCAGCCCCGGAGGTTTCTCCCTTTGGACACTACAGCCTCATGTCTTGTATATGGAGTCAGGGAAGCCTGGGAACACAATAATTGCAAGTCTCACTTGGCTAAACACAGAGAGAACAGTATCTTTGTCATTCAGGTCACAGTTAGGTTCCTTCTCAGGAAGCGGATGATTACAGTCTTTTCTGATGGGTTTGATTGAGATCGTAACACTGGCACAATGACAGCAGTACTGCTTATTTGTCTCGTGGTTTCTCACTACTTCTTCAACCCTTTCTCCATCCCACTCTTCCTGTATATTTCTGTTATGAAGACAGGATAATTGATTGGGAGCACAGCGATCAAAGGGAGAGACAACGGGAGGCTAGAGGAGAAAAACAAATGGACAAAAAAGGAGAAGAAAGAGAGAGAGGGCAAGGAGAGAGGTGGATATGGATAGAGAAGGGGAAGTTAAATGAGTGTGAGGAGGGGAAAGAATGTGCTAACAAGCACAGCTTCACTTATCCGACAGGGTTTACCGGAAAGGATTGGGACGACAGAGTGACGAGAACACAGCAATGACCATGTGTTTCTTTTCTCATGTTGGCTCCCATCTGACAAGTTTGTCCTGTAGAAATAGAACCTGACCATTTAAAAACGCTGGGCTGTTGGCTCATTGGATAGTTCAACTTCTGGTTCTACTGGTGTATAATGTCAGAGGAAACCATATTTGGTGAATTCTGTTTACCAGCTGTTGGTCCATCTGTTCTGTATTCTTACTCCTGTGGATGACATCAAGACATTTGAAGTGTAACTATAGTTGGAAGACATTTGTAAACATATGAATGATGAATAATTGTGTTAATATTCTTAAACGTACAATGTATAGTTTTATGCCGCTAGGGGTCTCACTCTCAAAAATGACAACAGATGGACTTTTTGATGATGTGGTGATGTAGCATGGGATCCTGGGAGATGTTGTCTTTATTGTCAACCACCATTGCAGATGAAAATCTATCTGATGTAACTCAGGTAGAAATAATGTTCACAGACATAACGTTTGGTTCATGTTACATTTAGTATCATTTAGTCATGTAATTTCATGTCATTCTAATAAAACAGCTGCAGTGTTTCCCAAAGAATCAGATTCTATTTAGGGTTTTAGCTGTCCGGTTAGCAAGCAAGCGAGCTAACGTTAGCCAGCTGCCAGCTTGCTGCAACTACGCTGCATCTGGCTAGTGAGCAACCAAAGCCAGATCAGCTTGGGAGTCTGCATCAATTAATTAGTCATTATCCATTAAAAAAAGTATTTTGCTATGTTAGCAAGCAAATATTATCCCATAATATCACAATATATATTTCACATCAGTTTCTCTTCTAGGATTATTTTCAGTACTTGGGGGTAAATGGTTCACTTCTACTTTGTCTGTGTTACACTGGGAGTAAGAGCAAGTAGAGGGGTTAAAGGTTATATGATGCCACTGACAGGCAACGAAAGGACACCATCTGTGTCAGTGATTTCTCTGGGTTTGAATATTGTTGGAAATATTTGGGATAATGTAAGTGCATAGTTATCGTAGTGTTTAGACTTTTTAATGCAGAAATGTTGCTATATCCTAAAATACTACTGTACAGTATATTCTTGTCATTGTATACCACCAAAAAGCATGATCAAGCCAAGAGGCATTTTAGATGACTCACACGCACACACGCACACTCAGGTGCTCCATGCCGTGAATATAGTAATCTATCTTTTCCTGTCAGTTTACTCAGCTACTCTGATCTTGATGCACTACAGTGATCTGTGTGTTTGTGTGTCACTTCACTTTGTCTTCATTTGTACCTCCGTTTGTGTGTGTGTGTGTGTGTGGGGGGGGGGGGGGGTTCGCTGTCCAGCATTTGTCTTCCTGCGATTTGAAACAAGAGAAGTCGTGATAAGTCAGCACACACACCACACACACACACACACACACACACACACACACACACACACCAGAATGCAGAACTGAGGAGGTAATATTTTACACTTCAGAGGGAGAAAAAAAAATGTGTGTTGTTATCTGGGATGGAGGGATGAGTGAAAACAGAAAAGGGGAGTGATATTTCTTTGCCCTCTCACCTTGGCTTTCTCATTTTCCCTCTCTTTGCATATAGTATCTTGCTCTCTTTTTTTGCTGCCATCTCCTGCTTTATTTCTCTCCTTCTCCTCTCCCAAGGGTACCAGTTATCTGCCTCTTAGACACCAAATAGCATACACACACGCATGCACACGCATGCATGCGCGCGCACACACACACACACACACACACACACACACACACACACACACACACACACACACACACACACACACACACACACACACACACACACACACACACACACAGGCTGTCTACATGAGATGATTTATGCTCCTGTGTTCTATTATTTTTAGACCAATTACCCTCTTTCTATCTCTCTTCTGTCTATGTCTTTCTTACTCTCTCTTTCAATTCCTTATACTCTCTATTTTACCATGCCTCCTTAAATATTGTCTCTTCTTTGTTTACACCCCAGTCTGTATTTGCAGATGATTCCAAATGTCAGGTTGACTTGGCTCTGTATAATTAAGACTGGATTTGTTGTGTGTTTTGTGATGGACTATTTCCCAGCCTTCCTCCCAGTGCATGCTGGGATGTAGACTGAACCTGCAGCGTGGACAGATTACAGGTTCCTGTGAGTGAAAGTGACAGAAATTGATGAAGGAAGACTTAAATAACATTTTGTTTTCTGTGTAAGATATAGAAAAATTGGGATAGCATGTGACATGTTTCTCTGTGTGTCCAGAGAGTCAGCATATTTACCATGTGTCAGTCTGTCAGTGAGTTTTGTTGATTTGCGTTAGGAGTCCCACTAGGGTGCTGTAAGTTCTGTCACCAAACAATTAGCCTCCTGTCTAGCTTTTCTCTGTCTTTGGGTCCTAATACTTTGATTGTTTAATGTAAAGTTACGTCTTCTCCTAAAGCATAAAAACTGTCTATATTTGTAAAAAAAATAAAATAACATACCATTTAAAGAAATATAAAAGTAATTTTTGAACTACTAATGTCAGTTTCGCTTAACCCTGCTTTTGAAAGCCTGACACTCATTAAACTGTAACTTACCGGAAAATTCTGAAGAATCTTTTTGCATATCAGCAACATGTAGTTGTGTCCGGCAGTTGGTGGTCAGAGCTGCAGGGTTTCCACCAGCAAGTGCGGTCCCCGCTGGGTCTAAGCATTAGGATTTAACTCATGCTAGGTTTTATGCATAACCATAATGAGTGTGCGATCAATAGATAGAGAAAAGTGAGAGTGAGCGTACAGTATGTGTGCCGGTACACTGACGTTAACAGTTATAACTGTGAACACAGCAGTGCAGTGTGTGCAACATCACTTTTTTATCAGTGAATAGATGCAACAACTCCTTCAGACCCTAGCCAAGTTCCAGTGTCTTGCTTGGCTTCTGATTAAAGTGAAGGGGCCCTCGAAGCAATGCGGACTTATCTTTAAGGTAGACCAGCTCATTTTATTAGTGCTCAACACACACAGCAAATTGACTGTTTATGCAGATTAACATTTAAACCAACATGGCGGTTAACCGATTAACAATTCTCCGTTGACATCCCTGTTGTGAACCATTTTTTGTGACATCGGACACAACAGACTCACCACCAAAACTAAGGGTAATGATGAACAGCTTTATCACATGCACACAAAGACACTACCTTTATGTACAATACTGTATGTTCACCTCTTTCTGTCTTCCTTTGTATCTTCCTTCCTTCCTTCATCTAGTGGTACTGTAACTATA